>NC_143579.1:23220258-23267316 GCF_048544385.1 Mastigoproctus giganteus | reverse complement strand
ACCTTGAACGATATTTCTTAATCGGTATATAAAGTCTAGAAGCTTCCACGATTAATTCTTTGAATGCTTCCCACTTAGAATTTACTGTTTGTAATATCGTCAGTTGATCCCACTGTACAGAACTTAAAAACTGTCTGAGACCACTGTACTCCCCTTTACGGAAGCAAAAACCCTTTCCTTTACCCCTGACGGTAGTTACCTCTTTCAGTAAATCCCACTTCAGCACACTGTGATCACTGCCACCTAGTGGTTCCTTTATCTGCAAATTCTTAATACACGAATGATCACTGCTGATAACCAGATCAAGAGTATTACTTTCTCTGGTTGCCTCTCGAACATGCTGCTGCAGAAAACAATCATCCAATAACTCCACAAAAGTCTGACTAGTGTGTGAGTGACCAACCCACAAGTTCCAGTCAATATCTGGGAAGTTAAAATCCCCCATTATAAGACATTCTGATTTACTGGCCCACTCTATTTCTCTGTACAATTGTTCATTGTACTCATTCCAGTCATTAGGCCTATAACACACTCCTACTCTTATTTTTCCTTTCGCAGTGCTTATCTCACACCAAACTGACTCAACAGAGCACAGTTCATCTATATTAACTGGGTGCACTTCCTTTGATTTTATGTTTTTCTTAATTAACAGCATAACACCCCCTCCCTTTCTGTCCTGTCTATCCTTTCTGTACACATTGTACTCCCCAAATTCCAGTTCTGCATTCCTTATATCTTTGTGACACCACGTCTCTGCTATCCCAACAATATCCGCCTTTGATGTCTTGACCAACACTTCAAATTCATCAAATTTATTTACTATACTTCTAGCATTGGTATACATGCAAGCATACATGCTCCTATGCCTATTCCTTGTTACTCTAACACATCCCATATACCCAACTATTCCATGATGACTGCCATCCGTCCCTGAAATCCCCAACACCCCCCGCTCCAGGTCGCTTTTTATTCTAATAGAAGCAGTGCAAGAATCTCTTTCACCTCTGCCAGTGGCTACTGTCAATCTATTGGTCTTTGTCTCCCCCCAAGCTAGCAGTTTTCCGACCCACCTAACACTGCCTCGATAGCATCAGCAAATATTCTTGCACCCTTTCTATTTAAGTGTATCCCATCCCTGTAGAAGCAATCTCTCCTGTTAACAAGTACAGTCCAGGCTGAAAAAAAATTCTACCCCTTGAGCCTTGCACAATCTTTCCAGGGGCCGAATTGATCGACAAGGCTGTCATCATATACTCCCTTCTATCGTGTCTGGGCAGAATTGCAGACACTTTCAAATTCAACCCTAATTCTCGGCTTTTGTTCAACAGTGACCTGTACTTGTTAAGTAATTCTGCCGGTCTCCTACTCTTGATATCATTAGTGCCAAGTGTACAACTATATCACCTTTTTGTGCCCCTCAAGATGATATCCGCTCTACAACGTCATCAACCTTTGCCCCTGGCAGACATACCCTGGTCCTGTTCCACCTATCCTTTTTACATAGCATGTTGCCCGTTTCCCTGACAATAGAGTCACCAACAACTACTAGTTCCTGAGGGACCACCGCATTCTGCCTTGGGGGTTGCCGCTGTGTTGGGTGATGACCAAGTGCAAGCTCTGGCATTGATGTGGGCAGCTGAGAGCCTGATGGGCCCCTCAATTTAGATCTTTCGAGGGCATCCACCCAGTCCTTCAAACTCTCATATAGGCCCATAACAACGCTGAGTTGTCGCCTGATTTCCTTACACTCCTTACATCGCGCACACACAAAGACATCCCCCATGGCAATGTCATGTTCCGTTCCAGAGAGTTCGGCAAACATTTCACAAGTTGCACATTTTTTTAGGCTGTGATGCGTTGGAGAATTGCCCCCCTCAGTTCTCCCCCGAGTCACAGCACTCCTGCCACTTTGTGGCCGTTGCTTTGCTGCTCTAGTCTGGGGCATGGTAGTTTAAATTAATAAAATCAATAAATTAAATATCAATAGTATTTGAATAGAAACTATTAAATAGAAACAGTGAAGCGTATTACTATATAATTATGCGTTAGAGCTACCTAGCTACCTCAATTAATAAATTTGAATTCCCTACCACTATATCCAAAAACAATGGCTACAAAAATGGAACGAAATAACGGTTTTACCTATCGTAAGTAAAATCCACAAAAACTCTTTATCTAAATTAAAAATAAAAAATAACCAGCGTAACTATAACTATATGACTACGTATTAAGTACAATATAAAATAACAATCACGTAAATAAAAGGCAAACACTTATCGTTTTTGCGGAGCCTGTAACTGACAGCTGTAACTTTTAAAGAGATTCAGCGCCCTCTCTGTATTCTTGATCAGGGTAAAATCAGGGTAAAAATGAGGGTGAAATTGATTGGATACGACAGAAAGATATTCATTGATGGTAATACGACTTTCTAACGGTGTGCGCGGACTCAGCCCTTATCAAGAGAACATACCACATCCAGCCGCTTAAGCGGTGGACAAAATACAGACATCGGTGCAAAATAAAAAGTGTAAATCGGGACCCTTCAGACCACATAATCTTTTTCCACCATTCCAAAGTCCAGTCTTGGCGATGGCAACACGACTCCAGTCGAATCTTTCAATTTTTTGACCAGAAAGAAATGACTTCCACTCAGTTGTGGTCTCTAATAAACACGCTCTAACAATAATATCTTTCTGAAAATCTTCAAGATCACCTGTCTTCCCTATGGATCAACTAAGAAGCCCCAAGAAAGAGTACAGTATTTATTTGATCCCAAGGAACTTGTGATTTGACAGCTTATATTTGTATATCATACGTTTGATTATCTGTTGACGCCAGATACAAAGGTTGGCAGGGTTGTTAATGACAGTAATGGCAGTGTGCTACTGCAACAGGATCTAGAAAAGTTAGGCAGATGGGCTGAGAGGTGACAACTGAAGTTTAACATTGACAAATGCAGAGTACTGCATATGGGTGGAAGTAACCCCAGAGAAATGTACCAACTGTGTGGTACTACACTTAGGGTTGTAGAGAATCAAAAAGACCTGGGAGTAATTGTACAGTCAGATATGAATTTTTCTGAACAATGCAGACAGGCTGCCAGAGCAAGTCATAGGGTTTTTTCAATGAGATGCAGGAATTTTTCTAGCAGGGAAAAGGAGGTGATTATCCCTTTGTACAAGGCAATGGTCAGGCCACACCTTGAGCACTGCGTACAGGTCTGGAGGCGTCCTTTTAGGAAGGATGTAGAGTTGCTTGAGCGTGTCCAGAGAAGGGTACAAGACTGGTGAGGGGAATGAAGGGATCCTCGTACCAAGAAAGGCTTAAGTTCTGCAAATTGCAGCGTCTGAAGACTAGGCACCTGCGAGGTGATCTGATTGAGGTGTATAAAGCCTTGAATGGGTTGAGCAAGATCAATGCTGATGAGACTCTTCCTCTTGTCCAGATTAATCGCCTGAGGTGGAAAATTGAAATTGAGGAGCGACTGTTGTAGACCAGATATGTGGAAATTTGCCTATAGCCTGAGGGTATTTGATTTCTGGAACAAACTTCCATCTGTCGTTGTAGAAGTTGACAGCTTAAATAAATTCAAGGAGGAACTGGACAAACTTTTAGAGAGAATGGATGTATGAAATGGTGTTTTTTTTTTTTTTTTTGGCTGATGTTACATAAGCTTGCTTTCTTGCATCACATGCCTCTACTACTACTTCTAATTTTTTTAGATCTGAATTCAAAATCACCAAGACTGAAATGCAGAGAGCAGCGGATGAAGCAGCGCATCCGCTTAGTGTCGCGAGAAACTTTAAGGAAATAACTTAACTCAAGAGTTTCATTTTCTTTCTTTTTTTATTCGCTATAATTTACAGCGGCTTTGTGGGGCTTTCGGCTGAATAACCGTCGCATAAAATAGGCTCTTGGGTCATCTCTCGAACATCTGGTGTCATCTCCACGGTATTTGGCTGAGTGGAGTTGAATGCCTTTGTCCATATTATTTATTATTTGCCTAACACTGGCCTGAATTCGTTTCTATGGCACGTGTTAAATCTGGAGTCAGAGGTCACCGATGGCTTCCATATTTCTTGTCGATATACAGCCACTGTTAATGGTATGCTTGCCTAAGGCACTCTGTTGAGTGCTTTCTCTGATACCCACTACATCACTTTCACTTTTTATAGCCGCGCACCTTCCTTCAATAAGATTATGGCGGGGAGGGAATAAAAGGGGGCGTATCGTATATTAAACGGTATCTACCCTCCAATTTTCAGCAACTCCGAAACATTTTTAGCCGGTTTATTGAAGAGTGCAATTATTTACGGCCAATGGAAACAAGATAATCGAAGCGACTGACTTATCAGTAATTACACCACAGATGAGGAATTTTCGCATTCTGGAACGCGTGACTGCCACCCCAATACACACACACAGCCATACATCGAGCACTTGTGCATTGGCTGTGATCCATAGACCTTATGGTTGTGTCAGCGATTGATGGGAACTCTTGCCTAGCCTGACAAAGCGAACTCCCCTGCATTGATTGATTATGAATTTCCCCTTTGTCGAATGCCAATCTGTCTAGCAAACCCACACGATAAGAAGGGTGCGTTTTATGTCAGAAAGTATGGCAACGAATAATTCAGCCATTCGAAAATTATGATAACATCGCGACTCCGACTTCCAACTCCCTTTCTTTGAGCCCGCCCCTTGCATCTCTCTCTCTCTCTCTCTCTTTGAAAGTGTTTTGGCTTCTGAGCAAGATCTTGTTAGACTGGGTTATAGTCCAATGCCACTTTTTATTTGCCAATGTTTCCTGATTGCTTTCACGTAATAGGACACTTCAGATTTATAGAAACGGGCCTGTCAAAATAAGATATGATGTTTGAAATATATATGTCAAGTCAGGGACGTCTGTCGGACAGTGAAGAATAGTTCAGTAAAAAGGATACGCTGCCAAAGAAAAAGAGATTCTTCTTAGAAATATAATAAGAAAAAAAAAGGATCCGTGAAATGTGTAATTAATTTTCTTGCGGATCAATGAAATCCAGAATAGATGCTGATTAATTTTTCGGTGCACTTTACTTTGGAACGTACTGTACATAAATGTTTTCTGCGTCAGAATTTAATATAATACGAATCGTTTTTGAATAATATATTGTATTATTTCCTTCTCTTTGAAGATTTAACCTTTTTTTTTGTCATCAATTTAGAGCGGAAACATCAAGCTGGTATAGCTCAGATTTTATAATCGAATATTTTTTCTATATTTGTTTTCCATTTTCCTTTCGAGGCCAGCGAACAGATGCTGGAAAGTTGTATGTAGATTAGATTTCTGAGTGAACAGTTCCTTAAATCTATTTTCTTTACAGGGCATTCATCCGAGGATGCACTTCAGTCGACCAAGTGAGGGGCTTGTTTTAATAAGCGAATATCTCTTCTGCTTCAAAGGATATTCGGCTGTCATTATTTTCTTCTGTTCTGTATTCAAAACGGACTCTCTTGCAGTCCTCTCCTATAAAGAACTATGCTTGGATGACGCTCGGAGGATGTAAAACTGTACATAGAGGCGAGCGAAATACAGTAGGGAACTACAGGGGACATTTTATATATAAGGAATTACGTTAGCTCCTATGCTTCTTACTCCCTCTCTCCCCCTCCATCCCTCCCCCTCTTAAAAGACTTACTACAGTCACCATCTACCGACAGGAGACCGGATCAATACAATCAAAACCACATCCAATTTCATTCCTTTCTAGCGGCATCCCTGATAATCTTTGCATCTTCTCATCATCGGCTAAACCGTGGATGGTGACAGCTGCAGTGATGCAAGATGGATATAGGGAGTTTCTTGACATCTCGCTCTCCTTAACTGATGTCTTTGATGATTTCTGTTGACCGAATGGAGCGCTGGAAATTCTTAGACTTTTAATGTCTTTTTTTTTTTTTTTTTCTCTCCAACCTTTTCTGAGTTTGCGTAGAGTTGGTCTATAGTTGGCCTTAACGCTGAAGACTTGAGGAAAAGTTGATAAACTGAGGGTTAAAGATTATCTCTTGAAGATCTTGTACGAAATTGCTGGAAATTCAATTCAAAAGGGGGAAAAACATTAAAAAATATATTGTATATTGTTATAAATCGCAAAATTACTTCTTTAGTCAGCTTATATGCTCCTCTCTCTTTTGTGCTAAAGATGCACATGTAAGTGCAGCGTGGTATTTAACATTTAATTTACAAGAATAACCATCTCTTGGAAAAATAACTCTGCAGTGTTATTACTCCAAGCGACCAGTAAAACTAAAGGGGTATGAAGGTCTTCATATGGCCAAATATTTTTCGTAATCTTGTAAGATCCAAGCTATAGCGATGGTTCTTTTTTTTCGTATATCAATGGTAGCTCAATATATATATATATATACGATGCTTGAACTGGGACACTACAGACACAATTTAAAGTGAACTCCACATGGCTTTGGTTGCCTTTCCACTTGCCTTAACCCTAACCAGACCCAAACAAAAAACTCTGAACACTTCCTGGAACTATTAGATATCGAACAGCATTTCCCCCGTATAACAACTTCTACTGTATCCTACAGATCTTAATGTGGATTAACATCTACAGACTTGGTGGTGGCAGGAAGGGCAACTAAGCTCCCTATCATGTTCCTCGAATCCCTCAGGAGCAGATCCTCAATGTCCTAAAGTCTCAATTCAGTTCAAACCCCTTATGGATAGTCGCATTATTAGTTTGAAAGTGGTTATCTTCTAGTAAAAATGAAATATCGCAAGGCTAGAGTCTTTTTTCCAATTTTTGCTTCTAACGAGTGGCTTAAAGATACTTATGGTTGCTGAACCACAGATTTTTCATTTCGCTGAGCATCGGTTTAGCAGCTATGGATTGATTTCGATCTAGAAAGCTGCTTTCAACGTCCTATTTTGGTTATTAACTATGCTGAATGCTAATTTGTATTGACTGAATGCGAATGAGGCAGTTTCTAATATTTTGTTCAGGCGGTATATACATAACGCCATCATCCATTATATAACCCAGGTCAGCATCCGTTGCACCGTTACTTAAAATAAGAATTCCTATCCAAAAGAAAGAAGTCCCAATAAGTATGCGATTATTGAGATTAATTGGAAATACTATCTATTCTTTTAATCTGTTTTTATCTGGATATGTGTAAGGTGATGAGGTTTATTTATAATCCAACATCTTGTTGGTTTCCTTTGTAGTAGCTATAAATAATAAAAAAGTGGTAAAAATTTAATGTCCTCACTGCGAATCTCTGGGCTTTTTTGTTGTTGTTGAGGTATCTTTATGGTAAGATGTACGATCATGGCATGAGCTGTATGGTAGTCCATTTTCGGTTTTAGTACCTGGTCATTTTGGAGATAGCAATCCAGGTTGGCAATACGGAACCAAAAAACCGAAAACTGTAGTTTATCTACTGATAAGGGATTTAAGTACACAGATCGACAGGATCATCTGTCATTCACAACACTGAACGAATGAAGTGCGGGTTTTTAAAAGTTTCTATTGCTACGCTAGTAATCTCCTTGGATTAAAAAGAAAAAGAGAAAAATAGACAGCTGTAGATACACCGAAACGTTCCAGACAGGACAACAAACTAAACTGTCTCATCAATTCTTCTTACACCGGAAGTAATAAAGGCACTTGGAGAACGTCACCTCTATCTGTTTGCACATGAAGAAAAAGCATCGGTGCACTCGCTATTAAGCCTTGTCTCACCTTTTGCTGCGTCGCTGTTCGGTTAGGGGAACACGAGGTCACAAAAGGTAAAACAAAAAAAAAGTTCTTCTGAAATAATATCCTGCTATGCTGTTTGTAGATAAGCTTGACTGCAAGAAAAAAAAACCTAAATGGTCTCTTACTTTAATGGAAATTATACTTTTCGAGATCGTTGTCATAGTAACTAGTTCTCCATTATCCAGCTAAAAATGGATACATAAAGCTTATAATTAAGCTTAAATGGTGTTCTGAAAAAAGCTTTACATTAAAGAAAAAATATACAAAGGTAAAATTAATTTTAAAAATATTTTAATATCTTCTATAATTTGTTAATTTTTGTCTCGAAAAATTTAAATTACCAATCAATAAAGAGATGTTGATAAAATCATACACGAAGCATATTTAGTCCAATGAAACTCCACCGAGCTTCACACCAGCCTTTAAAATATAGAATAACTTAGCTTCACTGGACTCGGGAGCGATTGAGTTGGATTGGAAAAGGGCCAATGTATCCCGATACATAAAGGCGGTTCTAAGAGTGAAGTGGGAAATTACAGGCCGGTCAGTCTAACTTCAGTAGTAGGGAAAATCATGGAGACAATGATCAAGGGTGGAATTCAGGATCATTTAGATAGAAATGGAATTCTGTAGGATACGCAGCATGGTTTTGTTAACGGAAAATCATGTTTAATAAATCTGGTTAGCTATTTTGATAGGGTCACACGAGAGCTGAACTTTGTAAATAATTTCGACATTGTTTATTTGGATTTCAGAAATGTATTTGACGCAGTCCCACATGAGTTGGAACAGGTTGGAATCACAGGGAAAATCCTTAGATGGATAGAAGGATGGCTTCAGAGTAGGAGGAAGAGGGTTGAGATAAATGGTTATTCCTCAGATTGGGTTAATGTAAGAAGTGGGGTTCCCCAAGGATCAGTATTGGGACCACTTTTGTTTTTCATTTTCTTAAATGACATCGACGAAGGGATAGAGGGTGTGATGTCTAAATTTGCAGATGATGTAAAGATTGGTAGAGTAGTTAATGATCACCGCCAAGCAGAGTGACCGAGATAGACTTCAGGGATGGTCAGAAAAATGGCAGCTATGCATTAATCGAGCAATATGCAAGGTCTGGGGAACAGCAACCGCAAAATAACTTATACACTTGGTGGAGTTTAACTTAAGCCAGTAGCGGAGGATAGGGACTTGGGTGTTATGATTCAGTCAGACATGAAGTTCTCCGAGCATTGTAGACAGGTTGCAAGGAGGACCCATGGTGTCCTATCGATGATTTATCGAACATTTGCTAGTAGAGTAGAGATAAGGACATCAATCCCATTATATAAGGCTAATGTTAGACCACACTTGGAATACTGTGTTCAAGTATGGACACCGCACCTAAAGAAAGACATCGAGCTTCTTGAAAGGGTCCAAAGACGGGTAACTCGCCTGGTGAGATCGGCAAAAGGGCGTCCATATGAGAAAAGACTTCGAATATGTGGGTCGCAGAGCTTGGAACTTTAGAGGAGACTTGATTGTGGTGTTTAAGTTCTCTGAGAGGCATAAGTAAAATGAATGAGGATGCAATTTAGAACTAGGGGCCATACGTTCAGATTACAGGAGGGTGGATTGCAGGAAGTTTTATTTTAGTCAGCGAATTATAAATTACTGGAATAAGTTTCCTACATGGGTGGTAGAGGTTGATAGTCTGGGGAAATTCAAAGGTCAGCTGGGAAATTACCTACGAGACCAGGGAAAGGCATAGGTTGCTTATTTCCTTTTCTCTTATTAATTATTTAACTCTTTTTTATGGCTAGTGAAGCAAAAGCCTTAGGCTTCCTTGCACAATATGGCCACTACTAATATTAATACTAATAATAAATAACGAACCAATCAAAGAACTTGTTTTTTACGTCAATTTTTGTAAGTCCTCTTTAAGTTAAGTACCTCAATTAACGTTTTCCTTTCATATTAGATGCCATATCCTTTTGAAATTTTCAGGAGGTGATTATTTAAAAAGCCTTAACCTTTTCTTTTTAATTTCGAACGAAATAATGAAGATGATTAATCATCTGTACGAAAAGTTTTCAGTTTCTTCTTGGTCTCTTTGAAAGTATAAGAAAATTCTTTCCCCCCCGAGGAAAAACAAAACAAAAAAAGAAACATGGCCATACACTTTAGGTAATTAAATGCGTTCTCTATGAACATGTCTCCGAACGCCAGTGGAGCGTCTATTGTTACACTGTAGGAGAAAAGAGATTAGAAGAAAATGCAAATGAGATACGCAAAAACACGGGAGATGGCATACAAAGTTGTTAATATTATGTAAGCATTACTGTAATGAATCCATGCGCAGCTTTGTGACTGCTGCTGCTCATTCCAGACCCTTCCAGTATGCAATGGGGTGGCCGAAGAAATATTAGCATCAAAATGACGATAGGGCTTTTGTAAATATGCATTCTACTTTGGAATATGGAAAAGGAGGGGCATCGGATAATACTACCTTTATTTTTGACAGTAGCTCATCTTCTCAAACTCCAAACCATGCACGGTACTAAGTACTATAGGTTCTAATACCTCTCACGCTTGGGGGTTTCATGAAAAAAATAATAAAATAAAGCGCGAGCACCACATGTTTGCTGTACCCGTGATAAGGAGAGAGCCGAAAGACCAAGATAGTGATTATTACTTTTGTAATGTGAGTGTAACTAAATTCTCCTGAAGAATAAGCACAAGATTGAACTTGACCCGTATTCGGTAATGAGACTGATCCCTCTCGATGACAGTATGCCAATTCTGATAACTCAACGGTTTGAATTAAATTTTGTAGATGAAATGGAATGCGATGAATGTGTGGTTGGTGGGGATCTGAGAATTTCAACCCATATTGAATATACACCTGGAGAAGCAGAGCTACTTACCAAAGATGAGCTGAATGATCTCATGAAAGATCTAGCCATCTCCAAAGATAAAGTGAAACTTCTCGCCTCGAAATTAAAGCAGAAACATTTGATTAACAAGAAAGTCGGAGTGTCTCGCTATCGAAAAAGAAATACAGTTTTGACAGCATTCTTTACCATGGACGATCTGCTCTTCTTTGCCATGATATTAATGGATGTTTTAGGGATTATCAAAAGTTAATATTACATCTGAATGGCGCGTCTTCATCGACTCTTCAAAGCGAAGTTTTAAAGCTCTTCTTTTGCAAAACGGGAATTAAAACCCATCCATCCCCAATACCTACTCAGTTCACATCCAAATGCATACCATAACGTGAAGACATTACTCGTAGCAATTCAGCACTGCACTCATCAATGGAATATCTAAGATATCGACAAAATCATTAGTATATTGATGGGCATACAAGGAGGGTTCACAAAAAAGAAAAGAAGCAACTTCTTTCTATAAAATATCGAAAGCTTCGACTGGAATGGTGCCACAAAGGCAAAGACTGGACTGTAGAACAGTAGAAAAAGATCATGCGATTGGACTAGCCTGAATGTACACACCTTTGCATCAATGGTAGAGTGAAAGTGTGGCGTCAGCCTCATGTATCCAGACTGCTTCGTGTCCACCACTCAAGCAGCTGGTCCTGGTATCATGATCCGCTTATACCATTAGAAGGTCATGTTGCTTCCAATGAACATTCTTCTGTCGTATCGGAGCAATTCCAACCTGCAATGCTTCATTTTTACCCGGATTGTGATGGACTCTTTCAAGATGACAACGTAACTATCCACCATGCAATAATCGCATCTGAATGGTTTGAGGAATATTCCCAAGATTTCCAGCATCTACCTTGGCCGCTTACTTCTCAAGATCTAACTAACATTACGTGAACAGCTCACAAGATTTGCAATTTCTGTAAAACTGCCACCCTTAAACCGGTACTCCACAATAATATCTTGTTCGAAGTCCGTCGGGTCACATTCCTTTCTCATGTCCATCAAGTACTTCGTATGGACCAGATGCCACGAATCTACAGTATCACATTTACCGGTTCTCAAGGCGACACGCGTGACACCAGACAGGGAGGAACAACAAATTGCTAAAGAAATGTGTTAGTCGTAATGTTTTGGCTGGACAGTGTCTATAAAATGCAGGACTTAAAAGGTTTCTTAAAAAGATCTAAAATCAATTTTCTGAAAAAAGATTTTTTAAAGCACTGGCGGCTTTGAAAAACAAGTTGAATAATATATAAAGATCAACTTATGGCTGGTGTTCAATTTTGATAAGTGCCTCAAACATAGCTTTATGGTTTGTTTGAATATTTACAGGGCATCTGCAACACCAGTTCACTGTGTCTCTTATTTATTCTGTCGAGAAATTCAATTCTAACATCACCGAATAAACAAGTCGGGTAATGTAAGCATTGCATACATTTCAGGCGCATTTGTTTATCAAATAACATACCCCCAGGGATTAAAATCATGTATTACTGTTCTCAAGAAGTGTTTACTAAAACTTCAAGTGATGTTTGTATGATGAATAGTCGTAAGGCGGGGTTTGCGCATCACTTCTTTTTGGGAGGTGATACAGGAAAATGGATTGACCCATCGGTTATATTTGTTGCAAGGTCCTCTCCAAGAATATTCTAAATACATCTTAAAATCCCAGAAAACATCTCCTGTTCCAAATTTACTGCAATGTTCCTGTAGAGAGAATTGTGGACTATGGATTTACCCCGTAATGGACAAGATCGTGGATAATTCTGATTGGGATAAGGTCCATGATTATATTGGCCTTGAGGTATTTGCGGTCTTTGATTTTTGGTGCGATTGACTGATAGTGCTTGTTAATTGTATAAATTCTTGATTGGGTAGTGCGCTTGTCAATACTTATAGAATTGGCTGTTGGTGTCTAATTGTAATCGAAGTGATGTTGCTTGGATAATTCTGGATGTGGTTATTGATACAAAAACCGAAATATGTTTGGTTTAAATCTTAGTTTAGAGGTAACTAATTGCTGATGGCATTCAAAGGTACATGCTGTGTTAGTGTATATTCTCTGACTTAGTCCTTTAAGATGGTTGCTGACTCCTTTAGGAGTTCCGTATCTAATTGCATTACTCGATGAATGACACAGTTGAATTAGACTTAATTTTGGACATTGAGGTGTGGTTAACTCTGGGTTAATTCTATACACATAAATCATTTATATTCCATTTTATCTTTTATTTAGAATTGATCTTTGAAGGTTACCACAAAAGGAAACTTTAATGTCTCTCTCCAATGTGCTGGATGAGGAGATTGAATTTATTTAAGTAAATTCGGTAATTAATATATCTTGTTTTGAATAATTAATAATTGTTTTCCTGTCTGGTTTACAGCTGGTTTTGTATTTCAAATATCTCAGTCGCAGCTTTGTAATATTTTGCCTTGTCCAGATGACAATTATTTTTTCCATATTAGTTCCAATATCCATAAGTGCTGGATACACAGATTTCTTATTTTAATTAGTTGTGTTCTTATTCTCTTCTATTCCCTTTATTACTAGTTGTTCTTCCTTTTTAAAATAACCAGGATATTTTATTTTCATTTTAAAATAATAAATAGATAGCAGAACCGGGCTGTTTGATCGTTGGCTAACGAGTTTTTCGCGACTTTTCTTTTTCATCCACATTCAGCAACGCAGAGAAATCTTTCAAGCCATTCTTTTTGTGCCATGAAAACCCATGCAGAATAATGAACGCCTCTTTTCAAGTCCTGTTTGCACAGGAAGCGCAAAGAATGCAATTATGGAGTTCACCCTGTTTTGCATTTCCCTCTGCAGGCAGGATGCGAACTCCTTGGTTTCATTTTCGTAAATTTTCCATTTGGAGCTCACCGATACAAACTTCAGAAAATTAAATCTTGTTCAAAACGAGCCCCAGAGTTCCATTAAGTTGGACGTGTATGTGAGTGGATAGCAACGAAGCCAGGCAGACCCTGCACGCTGCATTAAACGATACGGAATGAAGGTAGCGCCTAAAAGCATTTGCACTTTTAATCGATATTATTGGACCAGCGGCTGTTTATATTCGGAAATCACTTACAGTATGTTATGCAATGATGTTGAACTCTTTTAATGGTCTCGGCGTTCTACACGGTCTCTTTCCTTAGCTGAAAACACAAGCCCCACCCTTCACTGCTTATCTCTCTACTGAATGTTTATCGCAAACAGATATGCTTAATCTTTTTGCCAGAAAAGAAAGAAAATCAGAAAGAATTGCGAAGAACTGTACCAGGAAGTCATCCACATTTTTCCAGTTCTTAAACTTGTGCGTATAACTATTTCTCCTGTATATCGGGTACAATTTACACTGTGTTACACAAAAAGTATTGGTAATGGTTTACAAGTAAGTTTTTATTTTTCGTGGAACACATAGAAAACCCACCATGGAAGCCTACAGACATCATGAGAATCTTCCTCAATCACTTGTCTTCATATATGCTTTGGTAATTTCACTCTCCACTCCTTCATCTTAATCCCTAGGATGATTAAATAGGATATTCTGTCGCTGTCTATCCCGTTTACTATTTTTTCCTCAAGTTCAAGCATTTCTGGAATAATTCCTTGGAAAATTTTTGAAAAGCCTGAAAATCTTCCTCAGTCTTAATTAATTGAGCCTCATCGTTCTCAGTCAGGTGAGCAAGATTAGGACTAGCAAATAAAAATTCATTTCTGAGATCCGTGTACTCATGACAATAATATAAAACATGACTCCACGTGAGAGTCGTGCAGTGACACTGCGACCTTTCCGAAACACCCACCTGATTCAGCTTTGCTAAAAATGAGCCATGGTTAATAAAGACATAGTTTGTAGATTAGGCGCAAACCATTTTTCTGGAGGAACATCAACAACAGAGGGAAAGAATCTACGAGTTATCTCACCTTTATTTGAATTAGCCCATCTATGATTCCAAAGAGCCATTAAGGTATCTAAGATTCGCTTGGCCTCATTCTTAGGATCATTAGCCAAATCCAACTCAAGATCGGGAATAATTAAAGGAGTTCCAGGCCGAATGCTGAAAGTCATTACTCTGTAAATCAGAAAGAGGCCAATTGGCATTTTTCTTGTGACAATCTGTAACGCATCAGTGGAGACATTTCTACAAAGTAGAGCCATCTTCAGCAGCATCATCCTTTGAATGGAATACAGTCTATCCAAGCTGAATACCATAAGAAGCAATAGGAAGGAAAACACAGTCATAAAGAAGATAGTACCCCACCTCTAATTCCCCAATCGATATGGGTGTCGAATCTAAGACCTCTATCAATGAAGACTCCAAGACATTTAATATTCTTAACGGACTTTAAACTTTCACAACCAATCAGCACATGAGGTTATCTCCGAACAGATAGATTTCCCCTTTAGGATAGGATTAATATTTTGTTTTTGACCTGGATATTGTAAATTTTTATGGAATTCACACCAAGCGTTCAGATCTTTTATTATTTCATTAGGTCGTTGTTCAGTTTGCAGCCGTGAATAGCCTTCAACTAAAGTTACCAGGATTAAGCCCGTACACGCTGTTCCATGGATTCTACTAGTTGTTGGAGGGCGTCTAGCTCCAAATTTCACCATTCCATCAAGACGTTCGTCGTCTGCTGTATTGTGGGCGATAGAGAACTGCAAATCTAACTGCGACATTCCAGACATTCCAAATTTCTGAATTGGTAAGTGGGCTTGGGATGCTGAAGTTAAGGTATTCCAACTAAGGAAGGATAATGGACAAAGCAACAGTCGCTGGACAATGATGAGTACCCACGCACTACATCGATGGTTCTGAACATAGACTGTCCCGCTTTGTGCAATCGATGGAAAACGGTGGAACCACTGACCATGGACATCAACGTGGCGTTTGGATTCTTCACCACGGACTATCGCAAATGTATAATACCAATCCTAGCGACATGGTACAACATACCTCCTGCAACCTTCAGAGGCTTTATAGAGTCCTTATCTCGCAATATGGTGGTGTACTACGGCAAGAGGACTATGGGATAGGTGGTCATAATATTTTGACTGGACAGTGTTCTAATATCATTAAAATTCAATTAATTTATACAACGTTAATTTATTTATAAACTAAATACTATATCAAAATTCATTCCACCTTAAAATAAACCATTAATAATTTTTTTCTACGTTATACGCTTTCGTAATGCTCTTTACTTTTAAGATCGCAGTATATGCAAACTTATTTTATATTTGTTTTTGCGAAACCAGCAGTAAGTTTTTTTCTGCTGAGTATTTCAGAAAGAAAAAGAAAAAGAAAAAAAGAAAGAAGAAAAAAAAAGCCGTTATGAGACTTGAAAGCGAAGTGTGCATGCTGGGTTTACGTGCTTAGATGTTTAACGTTTCCTCTAGTAATGGATCAGTGGGCTTGTGATATATTTCTCTCTTCTTTCTTTTCAGTTATCCCACAGCTAGCTAAGACTTAAGCGAAGGCACATATTACAAATGAGCCGACATGGTGAAATTCCTTAAAGAGCACTTTTCCAGTAGATTTCGAGCCCCTTACAATATCCCGGGTGTGCGCGCAAATGGTTAAATAAAACAGCTGCCATTGGCACAAACACATTTCTATTTATGCATCACTTAAGGGATATCACTCGTTGCAACATATGCAAGACATTACCTTAATATCAATTATTCCAATTCGAATTTACAACCATCTATAATTCTGAGAATTTTTTTTTGAGGCTTTCACCTTAAAAGCTTTTTCTTTTCGCACCAGGTAGCGCTCTGAATTTTACAAAAACCTCTCAAAAATTTCTAATTTAAAGAACCAAAACTTACTGTAGAACTTCAGCTTATACCGTAATATAATAAAATAATTCAAAATTGACCCAATCTAACGAAAAAAATAATGTATACACGCATTCTTATAATATAAAAGTAAAATATTTGAAATGTATACACGAGGAGTGGAAATAATGTTCCCGGGTTAGCGTAATACAAAGTGAATGAGCTAAAAATTGATTTTAATCACCACTTGATTGAATACCGCTTTAAGTTTATGAAAAGATTTAACAAAGGCGCACAAGGAGATGACTTTTAGCTCAACGTCCTGAAATCTTTTTCCTTTGAGGACAGTTTTCACCTTGGGAAAGAGGAAGACCATCCCTGGTGCTATAACGGAAGAATAGGGTGGATGGTTGATCTATAGAATCCCATATTTCGTCATATGTGTCTTCACAACAAGTATAGAATGGGTGGGACATTGTCGTGCAATAAGTACCAGCTGCCTTTCTCTTGAAATTGCGGCCTCGCCCTGGAAATGTTCTTCAATAGTCTTTGAAGCACCTGTACGTAGAACGTAGCATTTACTCTCTCTCCCCTTCTGGTACAAATTCTTTGTGACTGATACCCTGTTTGACGAAGAACGTGATCAGCACCGTCTTGATCCTGGGCTTCTGTAAACGAAACTTTTTGGACCTTGGTGATGATTTTGAAATCCACTGTATGCATTGATGCTTCGTCTCTGGGTCATACAGAAACACCCAACACTCATCTCCAGTGACAAGATGGAGCAGAAGCAGAAGCTGAATTAGTGCCGCGCAGACTTTTCTCTAAATCTTCACGCAAAATTTGATGAATCAATCGTCTCCTGGTTCATATCCAACTCATCAACCATCATTCTGAGGATCAAATGACGCTCGCATGCAACAATTTCCCGAACTTTTGCAACTTTGTCCTCATCTTGAGAGGTTGACGGACGCCCACTTCTTGGGTCCTCGCAAACATCCTCACGTCCGTCTCTGGACCGCTTATGCCATTCAAACACTGCGCAACTTAACTTTCATCATCATAAACAGTTTACAACATTTCATATGTTTCTGTTGCAGATTTTCCCAGTTTAAAGCAAACTTTGATATTCATTGAGTTCGAGTCCGTCATTAACGGGAGGAATTTTTATGGGCCTTTTTCACAATGTGGCTGAGTTAGTCGGTCTCAGGCGAGGGTAGCATGGCTTTATCTCCGGAAACTCCAGTGTTTCGTCCAGCAAAACATAAAATCGACCTAATGCTCCTAAAATCCAACAACAACAACTGATCTGGTCCCCGCGATCCTGCCATATTCCAATGATACTTTTGCGAAAATTTATTCCTAGCTATTCTGGTGGGTACAGCATGCTCCAGCTCCCCCACCTCTATTCCAATTAGCTTTGTTACGATTCCTTTCCTTACAGTACATTCAACATTTTTAGCCATTAACAAATCCGGAATCTTTCTGGACGAAACATGCAGAGCATCATTCGACAAACTTCTATTCGCCTTGGTGATACTCGATAGAGTTGGTCTTTGTTCAGCTAACAACTGCCTTCTGATTGAAACCTTTTATCAATCCCGTGTCCTCATGCTCTTGTCACTTAGGTTATTATGGGAACAAATAAAACATTCATCAACTGTTGACTTCTCAATCTTTACTAACTTTATGGAATAAAAGGCTTAGTGACCTTGAACCGCCTGTTTCTTTTCTCTCTATTATATTTTGCTACCATTTCAACTGAAGTTATATAACTATAGCTATAATGGTGGAAAAAACGAAACTTCGAGATCTTTGTTATTATGTAAAATTGCTCAAATTTCTCCGCATTTTACAGAAAGGTGACATTTTATTAATCAAAAAGGATAAAATATCCTTTTTGATTAATAAAAGATTCATACACTTTTGCTATCCACTCACATACACGTCCCACTTAATGGAACTCTGGGGCTCGTTTTGAACAAGATTTAATTTTCTGAAGTTTGTATCGGTGAGCTCCAAATGGAAAATTTACGAAAACGAAACCAAGGAGTTCGCATCCTTCCTGCAGAGGGAAATGCAAAACAGGGTGAACTTCATAATTGCATTCTTTGTGCTTCCTGTGCAAACAGGACTTGAAAAGAGGCATTAGCATTAGTAGAGGCATATGATGCACGAAAGCAAGTTTATAGAGCATCAGCCAAAAAAAAAAAAAAAAAAAAACCCTTCCCATTTCTCCACTTCTTCCTTTAATTTATTTAGGTTATCAACTTCGAAGACACAAGATGGAAGTCTGTTCCACCAATCAACTACCCGCTGGCTAAAGGCAAATTTCCGCACATCTATTCTACAACTGTCTTTCTAAAATTTGAATTCATGCTCCTCAGGCGATTAATCTGGGCAAGAAGAAGAATCCCATCAGCATTGAGCTTGCTCACTCCATTCAAGGCCTTGTACACCTCAATTAGATCACCTCTCAAGTGCCCACTCTCCAGGAGCTGCAAATTGCAGAACTTGAGCCTTTCTTGGTAAGAGCACTCCTTTGTTCCCCTCACCAATCTTGTTATCCTTCTTTGTACTCGTTCTAGCAACTCTACATCTTTCCGAAAATGAGGCCTCCAGACCTGTACACAGTACTGAAGGTGTGGCCTCATACAAGGGAATAATCACCTCCTTATCCCTGCTAGCAAAATTCCTGTATATCACTGACAAGACCCCATGACCTTTACCACCACCACCACCCAGTTGGTACATTTCTTTGGGGTTACTTCTACCCATATGCAGTACTTTGCATTTGTCAATGTTAAACTCCAGCCTTGGCACTTCTCAGCCCATCTACCCAAATTTTCTAGATCCTGTTGCAGCAGCATACTGTCATTAACAACCCTACCAACCTTTGATCATCTGTAAACTTTGATATTAATCATTAAGGCGTTCATTATTCGTCATGGGTTTTCATGGCGCAAAAAGAATGGCTTGAAAGATTTCTCTGCGTTGCTGAATGAGGATAAAAAAGAAAAGTCGCGAACAGCTCGTTAGCAACGATCAAACTGCCAGGCTGTGCTCTTTATTTATTATTGAAAAATATAAATAAAATATCCAAATTGTTTTAATCTGTTTTTTTCCCTTTGCATTAAGGAATATCTCATTAAAATCGGTAAAAATTTAAAACCTGGGATATCTCGATTCCCAATTGTGCCTGATTTTAAAGACTTTACTGTATTGACTTAAGGAAAAGAAATTCTAACACTCTCTGGACACTTGTTTGAAAGGATGCCAAAGGCTTTTAATACACCGACCAAAAAATGAAATGAAAGATACAATTTTTGTACTTCTCTCTTCATATTTAGGTAACTATACAGTTGACCTTTGAATTTATTCAAACACTCAGTTGTCCAAATTATTCGCTGTATGATTCCTTTCGCCTCAAAGGTGGTACTTGTGCATATGTCCGTTCCGATATTCCTTGTCAGGGACTTGGTAATTTGGAATCTCCTCTTTTCGATCTACTCTGGCTTAAAATCCCACTACCTCATTGTGTCAAATTCATCTGTTGTCTCTACCGTTCTCCCAACTCCACTAATCACTTGGAGCTCTTTGACTTCCTCTCTTTGCAACTTGACTTTCTCCAGTCCAACTTTCCTAACAGTGAGGTAATTTTCCTAAGTGATTTTAATGATCACAAACTCTATTGCTTCCATTTTCTAGTCACACGGACCCAGCTGGTCGAAATGCTGAGGTTTTTGCAAGTGCTAATGACCACGCACAGATTGTTCATTTACCTTCCGGAATACCAGACAATCTTAACCACGCAGCTAGCATGCTTGATCTTTTTCTCACTAACAACCCTTCTAAGTACACGGTGAGTGGTCACCTCAGATCACAAAGTGGTGATTGTTTTTTTCTCCAATGGAGCCTTTCTCTCGTGGCCATTCCCAACCTCATGTTGTTTGACATTACAGGAATGCAAAATGGGATGATCTAAGAGATTTTTTTCTTCTTTTCCTTAGTCGGATTACTGTTTCAAATCTTCTGATATCAATGTTTGTTCAGTTCGTTTCAGCGAAATATTTTCTAGGGATGAAATTCTTTATTCCACACTCCACCTTAAAATCTCGTTCTTCATTTAACCCTGACTTCCAATAAATGTGCTAAGGCTGTTCAAGGTAATGGGTTAACGTGTGTACATGGTCTCCTAAGAACAGCCGGTAGAACTCAATGAATCGTTGGTCCATACGCACCAGGAACCCTAGTTCTTGAGCAAAACACGCCCCATATTAAGCAGCCACCGTCACCTGCCTGGTCAGTGGGCACCATGAAAGATGGGTTCATGGACTCGCGTTGCTTGCGCCATACACGAAGGCGTCGGTCGGCGTGTTACACAGGTATTAGGATTCATCCGACCAGCACACTCGGTTCCAGTCCTCAGGGTCCGACCAGCGTGTTGTTAGCACACACGGCATTCACCGTCGAAAATGATCAGTAGTAAGGAGGAGATGTCTTTTGGATCGCCTTCTATGGGTCCCCATACGTCTGAGTGTGCGGCGCATCCTCATTTGGAATATTGTTCTTGCATTTCCCATGTTTTATTGCGATGCCAACTATCGCACAGTGACCTTCTGTTGAGCATGTACAACGCGCTGCATCCTTCGCTCAACACGAGCATTCACTTGTGTAATTCTTTACAGTTTTTGTTGGCAGGAGGTGATTTGACCCTTTGTACACCTTAACCTCAGTGGGCCTTGAGCAACCGACAAGACATTCCGTTACCGAATGGAAGGACTGGACACACGAGCTCTCACAAACCTTCCCTTTTTAAACTCTTGATATCTTTACTAGGTCCTACAACTGCTGCTTTATCACTTTGACTTGCCCGACCAGATGCAAATTGCCACAGGCTTTTTATACTGCGAAACTGGGGTGGTCATAATTCAGTGATCACTGAGTGTATGCTCCCATTTTAACCCGGTACTTTTCAATTTTATATTGGAGTTTGAGTTTTATTATTTTCGAGATTGAGAAAAGATAATAAAATAAGGCATTTTCAAACAAGTTACAAATAATTGGAGATTATTGGAGATAATTGGAGATATAGTTTTGTGTTCGCATAAAGTTAAGGAGTTTGAACTAGTTTTCATGACATTTGGCGTCATCCACCAAAATTAAATGCGAACATCCCTTCTTTTTCTCGTTCTTTTTCTTGGAAAACTGTCTTTAACACCTTCTTAGACATTCATTTATCTTCACTAATAGGCTGACATGAGCGTGCATTTTGTTTATTGCCTTAGTCCAATTCACACGAGCTAGTTGGAAGCCCCAAGGGTGTGTACAATGCCTAGTGAGGTTAGAGAGTGTAGACCCAAGTCAAATAATTATCCGTCAGGAAAACAAAGTGAAATATTAACCCTAATTGAGTGTCATCTGTCTATCGGAATTACGGAATCTATCCTGGGCGAACGAGTTCGCCATCAGAAGGGTTGATAAAAATCTCTCTCATTCTCTGCCTCTTGTACTTATTAGTTGCAGACTGATTAGCAAATAGAATTATTCGGGAGATTACATTATCGAGGTCTTGCACTAATTAACGGTGAGATTTAATTTCGCCTTAAAAGATTGACCTAAGACAACTTCTGCAACGAGGAATCGATAAAGTTTAATATTTTGATTGCGATATTTAATGGATTTTTTGAAGTTCGAACTACTAAGAAAGAACAAATGCGATTTAAATTCTAAGATTATGTGGCAATCAGATTGAACAAGCTTAGAATTTTTTTGGTTTTGGAAAACGCTTTATTAATATTATTTGAAAGCTTAAAATGCTTTATAAATATTATTTGAAAAGCTTAAAATGTTTTATTAATATTATTTAGAAGAATGAAATCGAGGATTTTATTTTTATACAAATACAGTGGCGGACAAAAAAACACTGCATCATTTGTGAATTTTGCAAATAATGTGTTCTTCGCTGCATTGTGGGTTGCAGAAATGCATTTGTTAGGATGGAATATATATCTCTGTGAATGAAATCCAATAAAAAGACTCCACCTGATTGATATACCTAATTGCCATAAATATCTTCCCAAAGGGTAAAATGCGTAATCAATGGAAATATGAGAAATCATGCAAAGAGCAATCATTATAACCAAACACACATTTTATTGCATTTACGTGTACAAACTGAAATGACAAGTTAATGTAATAGTATTATGTACTGTAAATCAGCAAAATAAGTCCTCAATATTTTGTTGTTCCTCCTCGAGCTGCAATTACAGCCTTGCAACGATCTGGCATAGAGTTAACAACTTCTGGATATACGGTTGCCCAATTTCGTGGTACCACACTCTTACAGTGCTCTCCTGGAGCTGAATCTTACTTGTTGGCTTCTTCTGAGCAATTTTAGACAACATTATGTACCAGCAATTTTCAATAGGGTTCAAATCTACACTGTTGCCGGGTCACTTCAACTCTGTAATGAGGTATGACTGCACCTTAAGGGAGAAAAACGAGGGAAAACATTGGTGGAAGCAATGGGACGGCGTCCATTTGCTGTTTTGTCCATGAAACATGGGTTTTAGCCCAAGCAAGTCGCTTCTTCTTCATTTGTTGTGTCAACAAAGGCTTCTTCTTGAGCCAATAGGCAGGCAGACCACATTCCGAATGGCGCCTTTGGATAGTTCGTGCATTGGTTTCAACACCAGAGGCCATCTCAAAGTCCAGTTTTAGACCAGCAGCACTAGCATGGCGATTACGAAGTTTCAAATATAGATCTTGGGAAGGTGTAGTCACTCTCTTACGGCCTGATCCAGGTCTTTTCTTCTCATCACCGGTTTCAAGTTTCGAATTTCAGCACCCGGGATACTGTTGACTGGCGGCAGGCTATTTTATGAGCGATAGCACGCGTAAAAAGCCCATCCTGGGACAGAGCAACAGCTTTTTTTCTTGGTGTCAATCGAACAAATGGAGCATGCTTTCACCTCCGGAAAAACAGGATACTAATGAGCGTGTATACCCTTCCAACGACGTATTTATAGAAACGGCTGATGCAATACTTTGCAATTACTGCAATAGAAGCGTTATCTGACGCAATACCCTTGCTTTGCGACAAACAAAATGACAATATCTTATAAAGTTTCACTACAAATGTTACTTTTTTAAGGTGATGCAGTTTTTTTTGTCCATCGTTGTATGTATAAAATTCATCAAATATTAAAATGATAAAAATGCTTTATTAATATTATTTGTAAAAATGAAATCAAGGACTTTATTTTTATATAAATATGTACAAATTCTTCAATTATTAAAATGCGTAAAAATGCTTTATTAATATTATTTAAAATGAGTTATTAATATTATTTAAAATGATTCATTAATATTATTTAAAATGCTTTATTAATAAGGAAATATTGAAATAATTTTGGGGAAGGATGAAACGCAAAGATAGATTTTGGGAATTTTATTTAATTTTTACTTTTTTCGAGTCTGCAAAACTCATTAAAAAGTTAATGCTTTATTTTGAGTTGTTTCAGACCAATTTTTCTGCTATGAAATTATAAGAACATGAAGAAAACATAAATTCGTATATGGATTATAAACTAGCGCCTCCTAACGGGATTAAGAAACATTGGCGAGTGTTTCTCAACCAATTATTGCAGGAATGACCGTACAATGATTTGAATAATGGATTATTCTCAGAGGACAGTAAAAAAATGCAGCTCGAAAATCTCCCTTATAGATGCTTTAGTCCCCTCTTGTAGCTAAGCTACAAGAGGGGACTAATGAGTTTCTGTGGTCAGACTGCTTTTGATCGAGTTCGCAGTAACCAACTCGCTTTTAGCTTTACCTATAATAAAGTTAAGACCAGTAAAAGGAACAAGAAAATAGCTGTTTTCCCACATTACTTCAGAGCTGAAGGGATATTCAGGAAGTCTGAAGCAGTGTCGCGTTCACAGGGGACTGTGGGTTTAATTATCGACGAAAAGTATAACGAAGATGTCGTCGGGAAATGAAGGTAGAAAGAAAAACTCCAACGAAATATTCATTAAAGAATCTCGGGCTAAAACTGATTTTCAAATTACTTGAAGCGTTAAGATAACACTTTAGTGCAATTCCTTGGGGGGACCGTATTATATGAGCGCATTGAGGCAGAACCTTCGGGTTTTACATTTAGCTCACATTATCTAAGAGTGTGTTTGGTTCATTGCATACCGTTCAGCAAAAATACTTTTAAACTATCGACTATTTCCTCTTCCTTATTTTCTAAAGAAGCAAAAACATAAAATAAAAGTGAGGATTCAAAGCCATTATCGTAATTTAGGGAAGAGAAAATTATTAGCTTTGTACTTTTGGGACTACGATGTTCAATAAGTTTCCTTTTTTTTCTGGGTGTCTGTTTAAGTGCCCGTATGTGTTCTCAAAGAACTGATTTCCACTGTGGGAGATGATGACCTATGGGTTTGTGTCGAAAAATTAATTTATTGAGTCGGTTCTCTTGAGAAGAAAGAAACAAGGCTATTAGATCATGGTAAGCAAACGTAATTTACAGAGGAGCCGAAGTCCCACATGATTCTGGAAGATGTACAGCGTCTCAGCAAATAGAATACAAAATTTTGTTTTGAATTAATTCTGTTGTCTCAGAGAAGCAAAGATATTTGATCATTTACCGATTATTAGGTACAGCCACTTTGTTTGCGCGAATATTTGCAAGGAGGAAAGTTATTATGCCATTTAGAGTTTAATATTATCATAACGTAATTATACCCTAGCCGGTTATAATTTCCGACCTCCCACATTGGCTGAATAGGTCTAAGTTCGGCTGCCATCAATGCAGAAAGCAACTTTTATGGCTTTTTTTCACAACGTGGCTGAGTTACTCAGGAAACTCGGGTTTTTCATCCAGCAAATATTACATAAACGTATTCAAATTTAAACAGATAAAACCAACTCAATTAAAATAAACATTTATTTAAGCATTGGAGGAAACAAACTTTTGAAATACTTTAAACGGATTTAAATAAAGTCGTTAAAACAGAGGACGTGGCTAAAAACTCTGTATATGCCTAGTGATAGTAAGATGTAGCTGAAGAAAAATTGCCAAGAACATAATTGGAGTGAGGAAAGATATCTTTATCAGTCCAGAGTCAGCGGTTAGATTATTTTTCGGTCCGCCAAGTATAAATTAGGTGTGTCTATCTCTTTTTATGGTTGAGACAGTAATGCCTCGACTTAATTGGCTTTGTGAACAGTCCGACAACGATCCTTTTGTATGCAAACTGCTATTTTAAATGAGCTAAAAACACTTCCAACTTCAACGGGTCACACTGAACGCATTGTATACATTACAAAGTGCTGTAAATTATATAAAAAAAATCTTCGGCAGAATCTTGTTTTGTTCCATGCTCCCCGACAGTATAAACAGGTAATAATATTTGCATTCTTCGTTGGAGAAGTGAAACCGGGGGACTGTTATAAATTCCAAACGCTATTCTGGAACGTTGTTAAAATATTTTACGTAGTGTCTTGTAAACAGGACTCTGCTAAAACTTTATTACCAGAATTGCAAGGAAGACTGTTTAAAATGCTGGGGACAACGCCGTTAAACGAATTTACTTACTTAGCTAGAGGATGGATGTTTGTCGTTGGCACTTTCTCTTCTCTCTCTCTCTCTCCTTGCCTCATTTTCTCGCGACCTGTACAAAGAACGATACGGGGTGGAAATAGAGATGTAACTTAGCGTAAAGCACTCGCTCTTCTCAGCAACCTGCGTGCACAGACGTTGGTACCGATAGATTCAAGGGTGGGCACTGAGAGAGAGACAGAGAAGGAGAGACAAACATCCTGAAAGCTATCAGATAAAGTGAATCCACTGGTGATCGGACGTGAGGGTCCTTATACCACCCCCCTAGATTCCATCCCTCCAATGGCCTTTGAGTTAATTAATGCAAGTGAATTAGACCAGACTTCTTCCTCATGTCCTTCCAATGAACCGGATAGAAAATCATTTAAAAAAGCACTTCTTTATACTTTTTGTGAGAAAGTGAGACGCTTTTTTTTTAAAGGTCAACTAGGCTTACAGAACCCGTACATTGATTGTACATAGATCCTTATTTGTACAATCTTGTACAATCTTGAATTCTTTAATGAATTTTTATAAAAGGACTGGGATCATTATATTGAGGTACGCAAAAGAATTTAACAAGCACGACAGCCTTCTTTAAGATGAAGAACCTTCTATGACGCTGTGATCTCACGCTTCCTTTAAGAACAAGAATATTGAGATGTTTTGTCTTTTCTGTCCTCCTTTATGGAGCGAGGCTTGGACACTGACAAAGAAGATCCAGAATAAGTTAAATGTTTTTGAGATGTGGTGTTACAGATGAATGATAAGATAGCCACGGACTGATAAGATAAAGAATGATGAGATCACGAGACGGATGAAAAAAAAGACAGAAATAACTAATACCATTAAGGAGAGGAAACTAAAATATTTAGGACATATGATGAAGAATGGCAAATATAAGATGTTATGATAATCCAGGGCAAGATCAATGGCAATAGAAGTCAAGGGAAAAGAAGGAAATCTTGGTTGGCAAACTTCAGAGCGTGGTATGATCAGAATAACGAGGGATTGTTTAGGGCTTCTACCTCGCATACGTCCATTGCGAAGATGATTGCCAGTCTCTTCAAAGAGACGAGATGGCGCATTGAAGAAGAGGAAAGGTATATAATTATCTGAGATACGCATTTTTTGGAATTTTTTTTTTATCAACTGGAAAAAGTTGGAGTTATTGGTAAAATCTGACCACGAATAGCAGGTCTCAGTCTTCAGAGTTGACCAGTGTAGCGAGTGGGGTCTCCTGAGGGATCGGGTTGAGTCCCATCATCTTTCTAATTTACATCAATTGACGATAGTATCCAAGGAAATCTATCAAAGATACTGATTATTTAAAGGTGGAAAAGGTGGTTAACAATTCAAGCTAGGCTATGTTGCTTCAAAGGCTTGGATCGATTGCATATATGGTCCAAAAATGGCAACTAAAGTTTAATGCGCTTTTGGGGAACAGAAATCCTGGAGTGATATATAAGAAATTAAAAGGAGTTCAAGAAGAAAAAAAGACTTTGATGTTATAGTTCAATCTGGCATCAAAATTTCCATGCACAGTAAACAGGCTGGGAAGGCGTATAGTGTCCTTTCCATGATTTCTAAGATCCTAGAAATGATGGAGAAGGACGAGGACGTTATTCCTCTATACAAGATGATGGTTAAACCGCATTTGAAATATTGTATTCGAGTCGAGTGACTGCATCTAAAAAGACATAGAACTTCTAAAAAAGGATCGAAGAGAGAGAAAGAAGGTTACTGAGCAAAGACGGAAAAAACATCGTCCCTATATGCATACCAATAAGGAGGAAAGTAAGAAAATAAAAATTCCAAGACATTAATGCCCAGAATACATTTTTTTTTGTTCGTTAAAAACGAATTGCTAACAAACAAAACAGACATTAAAAACGAGACACGTATTTTAGCATTTCAAATAATTTCCTTTTGGCTCTAAGAAAAGCGCCGTCGAACGCTAATTAGCTTTCTTTCGTCCGAACCTCCCTGCTCTTTCGTTAACGACTTTTCTTGGTTGCATCATTATAATATAGTCATCGGCCTGCCTCACTCTCTCCGAAAAACATAAACAGTGAATTTTTCATCACTAATGAGAATTATGTTCAGAAGATTGCAACCTATAATTTGGACACTTCTTTTGTTTCAATAAGCCCGAAACCGATGTTACAAATAGCCCAAAGTGGCAAACTAGATTATACCACGCAGGAAATGTCTTTCTAATGATTTAATGTTAGAAAAATTTGCACCCGACATTACACTATAGATAATGATGATGATTAAAAATTGGAGTTTATGATACACTTGCTGGCGAATATGTCTGTTTAGGTGATGGACGATTCTCATAATACCTCCGATAAGTAAGTAGTTATTTAATTTTCGCGAAATGTATTTGTTTTTATTTCCTATTTTGCCGGGATGCGGGCAATTTCCTAATGGTTTCCATGGTGATCAAACTGATGCGGATGCTACATCCGCATCAATTTGATAGGAGAGGATATTAAACGTTGCACTTGAACAATATAAAAGGCCTTATGGTGGTCATGCGCACTTCGATAAATTCCTTAAAGTTTTCTACTGTTAAAACAGTAACTGTTCGTTATATGTCTGTAAATTGTGTGTGTTCTGTGGATGGTTTTCCTATTTGCTGGACGAAAAACCGCGCTACACTCGCCTGAAACCAAGTAACTTAGCCACGTTGTGAAAAAGGCCCATAAAAATTCCTAACATCATCCATGGGATTCGAACTGAGGTTTTTTTCACCAGATGTGTTATCCACGAGAGCTATAGGTGTTGGCAAATTCATCCACAAAATATTCACGTTTATCAATAATGTGTCATAGTCGGAGTGTGGAGTTGTGAAGAACATGCTCCAACATTCCCTCTGACACAGAAACAAAATGTCCTCTTCCATCTCTGTGTTCAGTGGAGGAATGGCTGGTGGATTCTTCTGAAACACTGTCATCGAGATAAAAATCATATGGGTTTAAATCGGTAACATTGGAGTCCAAGATAGTCCTTTGCCATACATCGCAGAGTATGATAAACTTAAGCCTTTCTTGGTAAGAGGACCCCTTTGTTCCCCTCACCAGTCTTGTTGCCCTTCTATGTACTCACCGAAACCATCCTGTTCTCACATATTTCATTCAGAAACTCCAGGATAATTCTAAGGAGTATCTGATGTTACCAACAAAATTTACAAATCTTTCTCTGTGGAGTTATAATGTTGTTGATGAGAGTTTAATCATTAATCATTTAGTCTTTAATCTTTTGATTTTTATTTTGTTTCTGAGTTCTTATATAAAACAGAATTTAAAAAAATTTAAATAAATCTAATTTTCCAAAAAAAGAAGTGTACACGAAAATTAAATTTGATTAATATATTTAATTTGGTTAATATTTTCGTTAATTTATTCTTTTGGACTTCCAAAAAATACTGATATTTCATATCACGGTTAAATTTTCATTAGTAAATATTTATAATTAATTTAAGGAGATTTTTAAAGTAGCTTCAATCACGAATCTGTGAAGAATTTTGTAGTTTAATGGATCAACACCTTATTGAACAAACAGAAAGAGAAGTCACCAATTCCTTTTCTAACGATCCAAGAACAGAAAACGTGATGTAAAATTACTTGTTCAGAAAAATGTTTCATTTAAACAACGTTTGCAATTTGGAATATCGCATTTCTCTTTAATTTTTCCTGCAAATAAAGCGTGGCATTTCTTTCTTTATAAGAAGTTTGTATAACTATCTTGTCTTTTAATCTGTTAACTGCATAGATAATTAATCCAATGATCTTAATTATCACAGCAGAACAAACTTACCTTTATAACGAGTTGCCATTGGATTGCATTACTTTCAAACAAGATGAGACTGCCACGACAGCTTCTTTCAGGACTAACTGGTCCCTCATTAGATAGCAGATGCTTTCTAGTGACAAATATCCCAGTTTTATACGAGCAACTTTTTAAGAATTCATCATACTCCATGCATATGTAATATGGCATTATCATGTCATCAATGCAAACACACAAGATCGGTGGAAGCTGCTCGAGTTAAACTCTAACCACTTTGTAGGAGACGTTCATTATAACTCGGTCTCACGTAGCACGCTGAAGGTCTCGCTTTGGCCCTGTAATTGAGATGTGATTAATTTGAATATTATTGTCCTGGTCAGCAGAATTCTGTGACGTTAGTAGATTAGCCGTTCATCGCGAAACCGCAACTTGTTAAATTTATCATTATGTGGTACGCTTCTCTCTCTCTATCTTTGTCTTCCTAGAAGAGACTGATGCGAAAATAAATTATTTAGGAAGCCCACAAGATGGGCTTCCTAAATCTACCAAATTGAAGGTAGTAGTAATAATTCTTAATAAAATCATTTAAAAATAACTCGATGGTGTTGTAAATTAAGGATATTTCGTTTATTCTTTCTTTCTTCAGATAATATTTCCGATGATTCTTCAATGGTAAGTCATTGCCATTCCAAATGAATTTTATTATTATGGTCGGGAATATTCTCCATTTTCACTGCGAACGAATTTCTATAATAAAAAAAAATTGGGTTGTTTAAAATCCAGCGATGGAAGCAGAAATGAATATTTACAACGACTTGGAGAGTTGTTCAATTAATCAATCCACACACAAAAATGTTTAGGGAGAGGCGCAACATTAATAAAAAATAATATATGGCTGTATGGAGTGGTAGACAGTGATTGAACTCTGGGAAAAAACACTAAGACTGCTTTTAATGAGCACTTATTGATTCTGTATCGATTTGAATTTCTATATTCTCAGTTTATGATAAGGATAATGAATGTACTAAGTTCTAGTGTGCTTCTAGTTGGGTCGATGAGATGTCTTGGATTAACACGAGGATCTTTTGGTGCTGTTTCATTACAGCCGTGAAGAAAAGACCGCTGAAAATCGATAACTCGATTTTTTTTTCTTTCTCTCTCTCTCTCTCATGGTTCCCATCTTTCTTTGCCATGAATCTGAGTGTTTCTGGAGAAAAAACATTTCATAGAAAGAAAAATTGCTTCTGCTAAGAAATGACGGACGCTGTAACAAAATTAAATATTTTTCTTAAGTCCCTGATAGAGGAATGGCATAGAAACTGAAAGGTCAAGTCCTCATTAAAGAGAGTGCGAATTCAGGATTTACATTTTTTTGCTAACTACAAGATGCTTTCCCCCTTTGCTCATTTTGCCTTAAATATATTCCTCCACCGAAATTGAGCTTTTGATTTTACTTTCTTTCTTTTTTTTTTGATGGAATTCCCTCATTGAAATTCAATGAGGTTCCTTCTAAATTACATTGCTTACTCTATCAGAAATCACCTTTTTAATACGTGTTCATGGATTTTCTCAACAGATATTCCTGGATGTTAAATCGGTTATCGCTTGACTGTAATTCAGTACTCGTATCGCATCTATAACCTTTTTCCTTTTCCATAGATTTTACAGCAGCAGCTAACAAATATCCATGACGATATTTGCCAGCTGCTGTGGAATCCATGTCATGCTGGCAAATATCCATCAGAATATTTGTCAACGATTTGTCATCGAGCTGTCTATCCAACATATCCCAGACTTTCTCACTTGGATTTAGATTGGAGTATTAGTAGCCAGTATTAGATGTTGGAAGTCTTGGGAATGTTTCTCGAACCATTCAGACCCAACATCTGCACGGTGGATAGTTGCTTGTCATCTTGAAAGAATCTATCGCAATCCAAGTAAAAATGAAGCATTTCAGGGTGATATTAGTCTGATACCACAGAAATATATGCAATGGAGGTAACGCATTCTTCTAATGGTATGATCAGACCCAGTCCGTACCAATAGAACAAACCTCATAGCACGTTAACACTTACGATGAACACGAGACAGTCTGGACGCATGGCTTCATGAGGTTCACCTCAGATTATATGATCTCTTTCTCATTCTTGCACAGTCCAGTCTGGGCGTTTGCGACACCATTATCAATCGGGTAGAAGTGGGTCTTCCTTGTTTAAACTAAATTTTCAGTCATTTTCTGTACAGTAGACCTTCTATTGCCCTTCTCGGCAATAGAATAATAGATTTTTTAGGAAGAAGCAATCTAACATAACGAGCTATTACTCCATGGATGGTGTTTTGATTTATTGTAACAATGTCCAGGAATTAATGAAAGAGTTAGAACAGGAGCATGTCCCCGAGCAGTGAAGACTTTTCATTTATTCATCCAAACAGTATAATGGAAATAAGTATCCATCTATACTATTAGCCCATACAGTTCACATGGGACAGACGAGCGAAGGATTGCCACTACAGTGTAAAAAAGACCATCCAAAAAAGACCATTCCAGACAGTTAGGAAAGTACACCAGGCCAGAAAAATGTAGCGCATCCTCCTTTGATGGATAAGTCAAAAATCTATTTGCCTCAATTGCACATCGTTAGGCTTGATAAAAATATTTGTGAAAGGGATGGATAAAAAAGGAGAAGGATTTTCCTGTTTGAGGCAAAGGTTTCCTCGAATCAGTGAGGCCAAGATAAAAGAGGGAATTTTTGTTTGTCCTCAAATCAAACTGCTATTCCAAGACGAGAAATTCACTAAAAAATTAAATGCTACAGAAATAAGAGCTTGGAAGGCATTCGAAAACGTCTTCCGGAACTTTTTAGGCAATGAGAAATCACAAAATTACAATGAAATTGTAGATGAGGTAATTTTAGAGTACAGAGAGTTGGAATGCAACATGTCGTTAAAGCTTCATTTCCTACATTCCCATTTAGACTTTTTTCTTGAATATTTGGGAGCGGTCTCCGATGAATACATTGAAAGTTTCACCAAGAAATTCCTCAAATGGAAAAAAAGATACCAGGGAAAATGGAGTCCAAATATGATGTCAGACTACTGTTGGAATCTCGTACGGGAGACACCAATGGATGATTGGTGTCTCCCGTACGAGAGGATTATAAAAGGAAAAACACGACAAAATGAGTGTTTTGTTACCAGATAAACATTTTTATAAATAGAATAAAGTCAATAAGATCCATTATTCAATATTTAATATTGTAAGTAACATTTTCTTGAAATATATGAAATTTTTTTTTTTACCAGAAACTTAGTTTTTGACTTTAATCCCTTCTCTCTTAAAATTGGTGAAGTTACAGCAATATGGTTGCCATAATTGAATTTCAAATGTACAAGAATCACTTGAGTTATATGTTTCTTTTTTCTCACTCGGAAATGCTTGTCAAATCATTTGACAAGCATAATATTTACTATTCTAGTCAGTTCTTTGAAGATGGGGGAGGAGGATGTACTGTTTATCTCTTTTTAATCGAATTTCTACTCGATTGCAAATTGAATGGAGGCCAGTTTTCCTTTTATAATGTTTCATGGTCAGAAGGCCATAACATGGGATCTGTTACAGAACACCGACTGCAGCACTGTATGGGGTATCTTTTAAAAGATTTCTTCAAGGTCAAACAGTCCATCAATGGATATTTCTTTCAAATTTTTTTTCCTCTTCAAGAGACATTCTTTTTTCTCTCCAATGACGGAACTTTTATCTTATTGTGAAAACTTTTTCGACTGATACATAGAACATCTTGCCATCTGGCGGTCGTCACGAAAAACATTTATTTTTATTACGATATTTTCAAAAGATAAAAATTTGAAATACTGGCCTCAACGTCATCGATTTTACTCCTCGATAGATCTTAACCCAAAGTCTTTACGAATGTTGTACTAATGAGATAAAATACAAAGGAAGAGTGTATGCCAGATAATGTTATAATTTACACTGTTAGGTGACATAAGTACTTCATAAAATATGCTGATGGTTACTCTGATTCATTATGGGGGACACCAGTTATTTTTCGCGTGTGAGTTCATGTTCATGGACCAATTTGCATGTTTGAGGGCTGAAAAACCACCGAATACAACTCAGAGAGCAACCCTACTCTCTTCACTAGAGATATTAACTAAGACTCGGGCTGAAGAGGATTTAAAGAATTTCTCCATTCTCCAGAGGATTTTGAATCCAGATTTCTCTAAACACGTAACAAGTGGTGAACTACTCTGTTTTAGTCTTGTATATAGATGAGTGAATAGGATTTATGGGTGAAGGGAGTTATTGCGACATTTCTTTTAAAGCTCTAAAAGAAGAAATGAGGCAGAAAGTTAGTACTCCAAGAACGAAACCGTAGGAACTTCATTGCATGCGAACAGAAGGTCCAGTGCTTGGAAAATGACTGAAAAATTCAACCTAGACAAAGAAAGATTTATATCCAACCGAACTATGGGAAGGAAATTGAAGAATCTAGGATTTGGTAGTCATATGCCTGTACGAAAGCCACTTTCTACAAAAAATCGAAAGATTCAGCTGGATTGTGGAACAATGCAAAAAGGTCATGTGGTCTGTTGAGTCTCGATTTACTCCAATGGTAGGGTGAAAGTAAGCGTAAACTTTATGAAGTCATGCACCCAGAGTGTCTCGTATTCACTACTCAAGCGGCTGGAGGTGGTATCGTAGATACGTTCTAGTATGGACTGGGTTCTCTCACTCAGAAAGCCTTGTTACCTCCAATGAATATTTTTCTCTCGTATCGTACTAACTTATCCTGCAGTGCTTCATTTTTACCCGAATTGCTGTGGATTCTTTCAAGATGACAACGGAACTATCCACCGTGCGCAAAAATTATATATCCGAATTATTTGAGGAACATTCCCAAGGTTTCCAACATCTTTCCTGATTCACCAGATCTGAATCCGATTGAGCACGTCTGGGATATGTTGGAAAGGCTAGCTCGGCTTCGTAGTTCTCTACCCACTACAATACAGCAGCTGACAAAAATCTTAATGGAAGGATCATTAAATTTGGAGCTAGACTTCGTCAGACACCTAGTGGAATCCATATCACCACATGTAAGGGGTGTAACTGGGGTAAAATCTGGTTCTACTATGTATTGAACCAGCCAAATATGTGCATCATGACCCAAGTTGTCGATTCTCCAATAAACACCAATAAACTTCCTTCTCTTTTTCTGCCATCTGGTCGAAATCATAAGAAAATTTCTTTGTCTTTCGAAGAGACTATCCTATGAACACAGAGAGATGTAATTAGTTTAATAATGTTTTCATTTTCCACTGTTTCTATTTCTTTCAGTATTCATCATTTATCTTTCTTTTTCTCTAGGATTATCGCTTATGTTTTAAATTTTTTTTCTCTCTTCCATTATTCATTCTTTCAAAGGTAACTGTTATTCAGTTTAATGGCATCTCTAGTAATTTATTCCACATATTTATTTAACGGGTTATTTTATACTTGTAAAGGTCTTTCTTATTCTATAGGAATGTTAAAGCTTCCTTTTCTTTTTTCTTTTCATTATAAAGATCCGTGTTGCTAAACCTATATAATTAAATCGAATTTTTCACTCACATGGACTCCACCCCCCCACCTCATTCTAGGTTGTTTGCTTTCTTATAATTACATATAGAAATTACGACAAAGTAAATCAGAAGGAAAGCAGTGTTTGTATAGTTTTCTAGTTATTCTAATTCAATATGCATGTTTGTTTACCTTTCGGATCTCATCATTTTCAGCAATCCTTAACACGTAGTCTGAGAATTAACACGATATATGAGAGAGGAGAGAGAGAAAGAGAGAGAGAATGTAAGTTACAGTGTGTTGTGAATCGTCGAACTGCTTAGAATATGCTCAGGAATTACAGTAATGAACGTGAGAGAGAGATTATGGAGTTGTCATGTTGCGTGAGAGGTAATTAGGGAGACCAAAGTCGAGGCGTGACATGCACCTTAGAAGTGGAATTACATAGGATTCACGCACGGGTAACTAACCCACCACCCACCTTCGCCTCTTTGTCTCTTCCTCCATCTTTAGTGTTACCAGCAAACTCACAACGTGGAAGGAATAAAGCACAAAGAGAGAGGCTGAAAAAAAACCCTGCTTTTAATTAATTGAATAGCATCTGTTAATTTGTAAAAGCAACCATTGCGAGTTTAAATGGATTTTGTTTTGTTTCTTGCTTTTGAGGGAGAGTTTCTTATGCGCTGTTGCCTTTGTCTAATTCCGTCTGAGGAAACAGGCACGTATAAGACCGTGGATGCATTGCTATCCCCCATCCTGGCCCGTTTCTTCATTAAAACTGTGTTTGTGTTATTGCATGGGAACTGGAAGGGTTCTGGTAAGAAAATTGTTAAGCCACGGGAAATGTAAGAAAATAAGCGTGCAATTAATATGGAAGGAAACCATATTCGTATAAGAATGGAAAAAAGATAGAGTTGTCTCGAAACAGTGCAAGACCAAGACTTTATTTGCCAGTTATCAAAGGCCTTGACATTGCACTACTTACAATAGCCTTCCTCTGTTTCAGTTGGGAAAAGTTGTTCATTTGCCGATTATTAATGGCAACGAGTTGCCTAAGTGTGGAACTGCTCCAAACAGCACTTCTGTATCTCGATAGATTTACTGAGTAATGATATAAAATCCAAACTGAAACTCTCTGCGTAGTTAATAACATTTTTCTAATCAATATTAATTGAAATGGTGCAATAAGGATGCAACTCGCGATGAAGGTGATAAGCTCTCTCTCTCTCTCTCTTTCTCATGCATGCCATTTTAAATTTTTATAGGTAGTATCCATAAAGTAAAAATTGGAAAATTAGTAATTGCTAATTCTCCAGTGATACGTAATTATATTCATGGAATATGTAATACGTAATCACATTCATGAAATATGTAATTACATTCATTTTCCATCCTTGAGGCGCTTCTGCTCTGTATTGAGAGACTATGACATTTTCTATAATTTAGTCTTGAAGAACAGAATAGATCGATATTCAAAATAATCAATATAAAAAAAATAATAAAACATTTCTGAGTGGCTTACTTATATTATTATTAAAATAAGTATTACTTATAATAATTCCGCAATACCCTTAAGCACATACTATCATTAATTACTATTAATTTTAGTATGCATATAATTAATCTGTAATTGCATTTACAATAAAAATAATTGTTAATTAGTTTAACTAAATATTACTGGGAAATTCGAAGCGCAAACATTCCGTAAACCGGTGACCTGTTGTTACTGGTCAACGCCTCATTGGAAAGGTCATCAACAGCATTCAGGAAATCAATGAAATCCAAGTTCTCATTTGGAAGAGCGAGCATCTATGCAAAGTGTGTTATGACAGGCCAAAGGTCTAATTCACAGACCGAAAACCAATCTCAGTAAATCACAAACGAAGCTCACGAAATCTTCAAATGAGCACCCTCGATCTTGTTAATTAAAGATGCTAAAATGACTTCGGAACGTTCTAATATTTCCCCACCTCTTAACAGATAGAAGACGAAGTTTAAAACAGAACTACAGGAAGTAGTGTTCTTATTATTATGGAACTATCAAAAACCTTAAATATCTTTTACATTTTTAATATGTAATTAATATTTAATAATAATGACTAGTTTTACCTCGAATTTTTCTATTTTTATAGTAAAAAAAAAATATTTTTTTACATGTATACGTTTATAAAGTTAATTTTTCGCTTCAATCAACAAATATATTGCGCATGCGCATGAATAACTTCCCTATTCGGCGCGCAGAAGCGGAAGTTTACAGCAAAACTACCGGAAGTAGTATTCTTGTTATTAGGGAACTATCAAAAACCATCAAAATCTTTTACATTTTTAATATGAACTTAATATTTAATAACACTGAGTAGTTTTAACCTCGAATTTTTATTTTTTTACATGTAGCAAACAATTATTTTTTTCATGTATCGTTATAAAATTAATTTTAATTTCAATGAACAAATATATTGCGCATGCGTTAGATGTTAGTGCATTTGCGCATGCCTATTACTGAGTAGTTTTCTCTTTGTTTGTTTCGATTCTTAAAATGTCTGCTAATGGCTTAATTAAAGAAGCATTTGTTTTTCCTACCTTTTTACATAACAATTTCTTCATGTCTGAATAAGGCTTTATTTGGCACGCATCGAAGCGGAAGTTCACAATGATCTACAGGAAGCAGAGTCCAATTTTTATTATTATCAGTATAGGATGCGCATGCGCATAACATAAAATTGCATCATAAGAAGTTTTCATGGTGCCTTTTATTTTTCACCTGGTTTATAATTATCTCGATGACGAACAAAAATAATTAAATGTCTTCCAGAGTTGGATTTGAGAACTGTTCAGTTTTTAAATAATATTAACTGACTACTAGGGGGCTTAGCCCCCTGCTTATTTTGATAAAATAAAATACTTACAGACGCTTTCGACACTGTGTGTGTGTGTGTGTCTCTTTCTCAGCTACGAATACATAAATACGTTACATACGGAAATCAAGAATGGTCCCACGTGGTCATGCTAGATAAACAAAGTACGTGCACGAGGTTTATCTAGCATGACCACGCTAAAACAGAAGCTTGTTTTACCACAGTAAAAGCTTCTGTTACGTATTTTGGTATTTGTTACGTAATAACAGGTAACTGCATCTCTCTTCTCCCATTGGCTGAATAAATATCACTAGGAGGAAAATTATTTTAATGTATATAAAGATAATGCAAACATTTCGTGAATGTTGCAAATCTTGTTAGTGCTACAAATTTAATTTTGTATATAGAAATTTGCAATAGTTTTAACGCGAAATTCTACAAATCTTGTTGGAAATCACCGTTCCAATATCACCAACGACTAATTGTGTAATTTGTATACACTACACTAAAAAAGTACCCGTTAACGTGCAGTTGTGACAGATTCAAATTTGATATTTTGTTGTTATTACTAATTACAAAAATATATCAATTTTCAGCGGTATTTTTAAATAGACTTTTAAAATCGTAAAACCTGATTTCTTTTTCTTTTTGAATTTTCCACATTTTAATTGAAAATCGCATTATTTTTGTTTTACGTTTTCTTACGTGATTTTCTCCTTACCAATTGTTAAATGCAGTCGTTGTATAATCAGTGGCGATTGATCTTTAGTTGGATACGGAAAATCTTGATTAGTATTCAAGTCACGAGTCAGAGATAATTGCCTAAACAAAGCTAACTGTTTGGTGAACTCTCTGAGCGCGAGCTGTCTGCTAACAAACAATTGCGTTGGAGGTATCACAAATGACAGTTCCATTTAAAGCTGACTGCCCAAGTTCTCTGGAAATTAATAAAACTAAAAGAAATATAAGAATAAGATGGGGGAACTAATAAGTATTAGGTCAATATAGTTCAGATCTTGAGCCAGATCTATACAGAGGTGGTTTGATTGTTCACATCCATATTCATGAATTTTAGCGTGTACTTCCCTAAGACATATATTTTTAAGACTTTAAGCTATAAAAATTACCTATTCTATAACTTTTAATGAATTCTGCACACCCTCTTCTTATGTATTTCAGAGTAAAAGACTGAAGCACTAAAAATTTATCTGGAATTTTGGGCCGACTTATAGCCGGAATTATACGGTAATCAAACAATCAGAGTTCTACATCCATTTATTTATAATGCGCCTTTTTACAGCAGAGGGCGCAACTGAAGTCACAAATAAGTGTAATAAACTGGACCACTACATATTACAGGATTTCAGATCCTTTTTTTCTTTTTATTTCTCTTTTTTTTTTTTAATTCGGTTGATGACATCTTGTGGTGTGTTCAAGGTAATCACAGAGAGAATTATGCTTTGGAGAAAGCCATATATCAGCACAATAGTTTAGAAGGGTGCGTGTGTTGATGCTCTCTTGTCAAACGACAGCTGCTTGTGAAGACATTAAGCCTGTTTACCTGGTCGCTATAGATCTTGTAACATCGACCAGTATCTGTTACCAGTACTGTTTAAGTCATCTTGGTGGCAAGGCAACCACCAAGGCATGATACGTATACTTGGAAGAAAAAAGCAACCGATTTTTTTTTTTGTATGAGTGTAACCAGAGAACCAAACATCGTTCGTTTGTTATGGATAGAATAAATGGTACCATGACGTGCTGCAAAGATGGTCGAAGTGCCCTTCGTGCTTTACAAGGACGTTGATTTTTATTAATAATAATAATGTATGCGCTACTTGTTAACTGAGAATTAATTTAAACAGAACAGCGCTTGTCTTAAAAGTTGAAAACTTTGACGACAGCTAAGTTTTGATAATCAGGCTTAAGCAGACGACCGATGCAACAATGGATATTTTTAGGATTAATTCTTTAGCTGTTGCTAGGATACAAATTATTTTGCTAATTGTTGCTTTATTGTTGCCGATTTTTCAACAATGAAATTCTAACCATTTAATAATGGATTGATTATCGCATTAAACGCTGCTAGGCAACAATCATTAGCCTTTTCCCCCCAAAAACATTTTTTTGTGTGGTCTTTTAAAATAATTTTAAAGGATCTGTTTGGACAAAAATATAATATTTATTATATTTATTAGCATAAAATGCAGTCTAATAAAGGGGATAAAAATTATGGATTTATATTATGCAAAAAGAAAGTTAAAAAAAAAAAAAAAATGGAAAAATTCGTCTCAGCTAATTTAAGAGACTTAAAGGAATTCGAACGTTTCCCATGTTCCTAGATTAAAAGCGCATTCATCACTTTAAATATGAAGATTTTACAAAGAAGTTTATATGAAGTTATTAGAATGTGGAGTTTTAAAAGACGTTTTACCATGGTGCATGACTATGCTATCCCCTTTTTTGACTCCTAAATTTCAATTTTTTATAAGGATTATTTATGATTGTTGAAGTTTATGTTGTTTTGGAGTTTATCAAGCGCAAATTCCTATCTTATATTCCTATTTAAATCCTATAGGACAGTGCAGCTATTTTTTTAACTAAACTGCTGAAAATAAATCGTGCTTGTGAGCAAAATGCCTTGTTTTCCGTACTATATCTTGCAAACAGAATTTTGAACATCAAAAACTTTATCACATCATAAACAGAGTTAACAGCAGGCACTGCAATCGCGAATAACTTTATAGTATTTTAAACAGTTGTGGTATTAGTCTTAAATATATGCAAATGACTTTTCACTATCCCTACAGGGATGTTCTGAGTCAGGAGCGGTAGCCGGCTTGTTTGCTCTGCCCTAAAGACAAAAGCAAACATTTCTCACAGCTGGATAAACTTTCCTTTGCAACGAGTTGCCTTGGTATTGCACTGCTTCCAAACAGATTACCTGGCCTTTGTTTAAAAGATGACACTTCCATGAGAGCTTGTTTCAGGACTAACTGGCCCCTCATGAGATAGCACACGTCTCTAGTTACTAAAACAATTGTAAAAGAGTTGTTCGATGCTGTTAGTTGCCATGCTGAGTACGAAATCCTTTGTTTGATGTGAAAATTAAGACCATTGCATTATCAGTTTAAATCCTGCCAAAACAAACCAAATGAAAAGGTGTGAAGATTCTAAAATTTTAACAAACAAACATTAAGTATTATCGCTGACATATTTGCGTTACGTCACATGTATACGAATATATGTGGCGCCCTCTGTCAAAATTTAATGTTACTTTCTTCTACCATCTGATGAAAGTTTTCTGTTGCGTGAATTTAATGCCTGTTATGCCATACTGGTATAAAAATTACTGACACTTTTTTTATAAAAATTGTAAAATTATGAAATTAAAATTTTTTAATTGAAATTTAATACGATCGGAATAGGAATATGCTACAAATAGGTTTATTTGTAGCTTTCGGTACTTACCAAAGCACACAGTTAAAAGTATATCTTTTAGTTTTTAACTTCAACTTTGATTAAAATTTCAATATGAATTCCATGAACTCTTGAAGAAACGAAGAGTACAATTCACAAATGGGTGCTTTATGTCACTAGCTTACTCACGAGCCTACGAGCGCTTCTCTACATGCCGAGAATGATAATAATAATAAAAAAAAAAAAGAAACTTAGAAGAGAACCAGAAAAGAAGAATAAGAAGAAGAAATCAGAATCTTTGTGACTGTGTTTGTGTCTGTTTTTGCTGCAGTCATCCTTAGGCCAGAAAGGAAAGAGAGAGAGAGAGAGAGAGAGAGAGAGAGAGAGATATTGATCGGCTCACGTAATGTTCGCTCAGAACGTGTCGACTTGCCCAAGCCAAACGGTCCGGAGCACTTTTGCCACCGACAAGAAGTGTGTCTGAGCTGGAACAAAAGACTACTTCTTTTCTACCGAAACAATTCTCCTTCTGCGCATGTACTTTCTTTGTGTTAACGGGGTCGTTTAGTCCTTTTTTGATTTCTTGAAGACGACATCACGTTGGGTGTAAAGAAATTCTTATCATTCTATTTTAGAATATGCAAATGCTTTCGACAAGGAAAGTTTCTCAGTCTTTATATGCATCTACGGATAGGAAAATTGGGGGAGGGAGAAACAGTCACCCTCAGAGGGTATTAAGGACATGATGAGGAAATAACGCTTCTTGACGTTAAACTACTACCATTCAGTAAATAACGCTAACTTTTTATGCAACGTACATTGATTAGTAGACATAATAGAGAACCTTTAAGAAAACACGAAATTGCGCTGATATCTCCTTAACAATCTAAGCCACCTTCATCGTCTTTAACCCCGAAGGTGGCTTATAATCGTTGACTTTACACTCATTGTGACATCAGAACAATTATGAACATCAGAACATCCTCGCCTTTGTAATCAGTTAACCTGGGTTGAATTATTTTCAGTAAATAACTTCAGGTATATTACAACTTTAAAAACCGATTTTGTATTCAGAATGGCAGCTAATAGCATGTAACAACTTCTTTACAACTGTTTTGTCCGCGTGCTAGTAACTAGAGGTGCGTGCTATCTAATGAGGGACCAGTTAGTCATGAAACAAGCCGTCATAGCAGTCTCATCTTTTAAACGAAAGCCAATTAATCTGTTTGGATAGAGTGCAATACCAAGGCAACTCGTTGCAAAGGTAAGTATTTCCTGCTGTGAGAATCAAAACTATTACATTATCTAAGCAACGTAAATCTTAAAAAACAGATTAAAGGACAACATCATCTTGTGAGCCTCTTATAAAGAAAAATATGCCATTCTTAAAAACAAATACGAACGTAGATTCGAGTGCCAGACTTCTCTTTTTCTTTTCCAATGTGAAAACATCTTGGCGCGCCTACTAAATTTCGGACTGAAGTAAAACCAATTTTCCACGAAAATGTGAAACGGAAATGACGCAAATTACGTCACTTCTAAAATTATGCTAACACTCACTAATGTTGATGCGGTAGAGTAAGTGGGAGTGAAAATAAAAGGTTACCTCGTTAGGACTGAAATAAAATCGATTAATAACGAAAATGACGCAAATGAGATCACTTCCTAAATGACGCTAATTCAGCCACTAACGTTGATTCGATAGAGTAAGTAGCGGGCGTGAGCATAAAACGTTACATCTTTCATACTAAATATTTCAGACTTAAGTAAACCGATTAGTAACAAAAATGAGAGACGGAAATGATGTAAATGAGATCACTTCCTAAATGATGCTAAGGACACTAACTCAGTCACTAACGTTCATTCGGTAGAGTAAGTAGCGGACGTGAGCATAAAACGTTATGTCGTTCATAACTTCTGTTTTTGATGTTCGGTTTTAAAACGGTTCTGATTTTCGTCAAAGATGTTTTCACATAAAACATCTTTTGTGCGTACAGGGTACACACAAAAGATGTTTTTTTTTTTTATGTGCAGAATCTTAAAGCTTTTATAATAATAATAATAATAATAATAATAATAATAATAAATAAATAATTTTAGCAACCATTCCTAGTAAAATTCGTTTTTATTTCAAATTAAGTGTAATCTAAAACAGATATTGGCCAAGATAAAAAAAAAAAAAACGAATGGAATAAATATTTTGTATATAAAGTATAGAATACATATGTATATTATTATAAGAATTAGTTTCATTTTAAAAAAAATTCGAAAAAAGTAAACAGAAATAAACTAAACCTATTTTATTTCTGTACACCTCTCATTTAAATGAATCACTAGTAAAACCGGAAACGGAAATCCTTACCATACACGAATTGCATGCTATCTTCTCATCATCTGTATGAATTTCAAATCTCAGCTAGGAAAATAACTAATATTAATTCTACATTACACAGAATGAAAGAAAAGAAAAGAAGCCATTAAAATCTCATTGGTAAAGCACACTGTTATATTCACAAAACAGTGCCCCGGGAAAATCATTTTTCTTTTGTTAACTTCGTTAGATGAGGGAGAATAAATAACGCAGATGCCTCTGGGATTGAGATAGATCTGAGGCTTAATAAGTTATACTTTGATTTATGGGCCCTTTTTATCGTATAAACACCATTTGTGCAAGATTGCGGCTTTAGGTCTACATCTTCTCAAGTGAGCCTTCATTATCTCGCTACATTAATTAAATGATTAAAATTATATGTATCTGTAGACACTAATAAGGAAGTTGATAAGTAAGCAAGCATCCATTGGAGAAATCATTTAACCTCTGATCGGCTCTCGCAGTGCAAAGAGAACGATCATTACAAAAGAAATATTGTCGGGGAGTTTCGTAGATATACCCTTATATCCAGTTCGTAACAAATTTCCATTTTTTAAAAAAAGTGGTCAGTTTTGGTAGGACATAACTTTTTTCATGAGTACCTCATTTGCATTGTAGATGACTGCGAAGACTCATGATGAAGGCATGTTGGTTCTAGTCCAAGTAATTAGCATAAATTAACATACAGAGCGGAAACGGTGTAGGTTTTCTTAATATCGACGGTGTGCTCCTTACTAACAATGAAGGGGTGGAGGGGCTGTCAGCTTCAGGAGCCCTATGTTTTCAGATGCATACATTTCTTCTTTCTTAATCGGTGTACAGTTCAGCAAATTTATTTTGGATTCATTTTGATTTGAGTTGATCTTAAAGGAATTTGTTAAACTTAGTTCAGTCAGTGAAAATATATTTAGAGATAAATATGAATTAAAAATGGAAATTACCCAAAACTTTTGTTCTTTGATCATTTTTTTTTTGTGTAAATACATCGATGATTATTGATTTTATAAGTATATATATTTTTTAATTTTTACTAAAGATATTACTCATTATATACACTCCCGCCTAAAAGTTTGGAATCACGTTTAATTTTTCTTAATTATCAAAGTTTTATTAAAATAGGACGAAGCAAAAAATAAAGAACTGAGTGTTGAAAAAAAAGAAATGCTATTATAACTCTGTATAAAGAAAGTTATTCCATGAGAAGCTATTACAAAAAAAAAACTTAGTTGTTTAATTTAAAGGAGCATAAATTACCATAGTTTAAAGGACAAACCAACAAACAAAGGAAACACAATATAAGACCATAACATTGATTTCTAAACGCAATTGGAATAACTGCACTTGAAATCCAAGCTGAATTCAATAGGAAAAGAGGAACTCCAGTGTCTGCATCCACTGCAAAACTTCGTCTTAAACAAGCAGAACTTAATGATCTTGTAGCAGTCCGAAAACTATTATTTAAACCGGAAAATCGGTAGATATAGTTAGCTTGGGCTAAGAGCTATCAACATTGGACAATGGAAGACGGATGAATCCAAATTTATAATTTTTGGATCCAAGCGTACAGTTTATGCGAGACGATCAACTGAAGAATAAATGGTGGCACATTGTTTGGTGCGTACAGTCAAGCACGGTGGAAGTTCCATCCTGGAGTGAGTGACATCTTCAGAACTGAAGGAATTTTAAGAAAAGAAGGCTATAAAATTCTTGAACAAAATGCAATATCCTCTGGACTTCGACTTTGTGGAAGAAATTTCATATTACAACAAGGCAAAGACCCGTAGCACAGTTTTAAGTTGTGAAGGGACTTTCTAGCAACTAAACAATAGGAGGGGATATTGCAAATGATGTCAATAACATTCATATAGTGCTATAAATAGTTTTTTCCTGTACAGATCAGTTTTTGTTTCGTTGCAACCTCTTTAAGAGAATTAGTGTTTTAACCTTTAGGGGGGGGATGAATGGTCATAATTTAGAGTAGAGAATTGTTATTAAATTTTTAGTGAAACTAGAACTATTCTTTGCCAAATTACCTCGAAATTTCTGGTCAAAATGTTTTCTCTTTCATTTCATTTATTTATTTACTTTGATAATAAATAAATCGATTACTACATTCACGTAGAAAATCTGGTCTGAAATTTGGCCATATATACGAGACTTGTTTGAAAATGCAAATCAGGTGGTGCTATGAGGGCATTCAAGATGATTCCTGGTAACGGGGACATTGTAACTATGGATACGCTATTTGCAGTTGATTTATATTTGAAGAATAAGTATTCAGTGACATCCCTTGCCCGTTACTATACAAAGAAACGCCTACTTATACAACATCTTCTAGTTTTAATGATTTTCAAAGTACGTCTGAAAAAGAAATGATTAGTTGGATGATCACAGGATTTCTGACAGGAGCAACAGAAGTGCACTATTGGAGATACAAAATGCCACAATGTTTCACATGAACAACTTGGACTATAGCAGTTTTCTTTCGTGACTAAACATAAACCACAGAAATAAAGCATCCTATCATGAGAAGAGATGGGAGGGATATTCGTATGCTGAAATGGTCCGATATGAAATGGACCAACGAAAAATATATGGCCAGTTTTATCGCCACAGGATCTGGCTCTATTCGGGTGTAAATCTTTCGATGTCTCAGCTTTTCTTTTAGTTTTCGAGTACGCGACTTGGAGTTTTGAGTGTCAACAGTTTCTTTGGAATATACTTTTATTATTTTTTTTTTTTCACGAATGAAACTATAGATTTGTCATTAGCGAGAATTGTTTTCCAGATGTGTTTTTGATATGACTTAAATAGCAAAGAAAGATGAAGACCTGTCAAATAAACAGAGAGTAGAAAAAAAAAGAGAGATTTTGGAAACTTATATAAGTTATTGGTTGTTAATTTTGTATATATTTTATATAGAAATTGAATATTTTATTATATTGTC
>NC_143579.1:23137995-23220058 GCF_048544385.1 Mastigoproctus giganteus | reverse complement strand
ATTATATTGTCGTTTAAAAAAAAATTGTCGTGTCCGTTCGTCCGTCCGCATGTAATAATAAGGCTTCTAGTGGATAGATTATGCAGTTTTATATTTGGATCTCATAAAAACATTTATCGAGCCATACCAATACAAAATTTAATTAAAATTAGACCAATAGCAATCCAGTAATTATTATTTCTTTGTGTGTCAGCACGTAATAGCTTGTCTCCCAGTAGATGGATTTTCGTGAAATTTTATATTTGGGAAAATATAAAATTTCAATATTTCGTGAAATTTTATATTTTATATTTTATATAAATATAAAATTTGAAATTTTATATTTATAATATAAATTATAAAATATATTTATATTTTATAAAATTTATATTATATTTAGCAAGATTTGTCCAGTTATTTCAGACTTCATTAAAATTGGACAAATAGAAATCTGGCAAGTAGTAATTTTCTGTCTGTCCGTTCGCATGTAATAATTCTACTTCCACTCGATGGATTTCATGATTTATATTTCGCTCTTTTAGAAATTTGTGGTGCATTCCTAAATTTCATTAAAATTAGTGTTATAGAAATCTGATGATTAATATTTATTTCTAAGAGAGTTAGATAATTGCATAATGCCACTATTGGCTTCACCGTGTCCGTCCGCATGTAATAATAACTCGGATCCAGTTGGATCGATTTTCATGAAATCTCAAACTTCATAAAAATCGGACCGATAGAAATCCTGCAATTAGTAATTTGGCTCCTAGTGAATGGATTATGCAACTTGATATTTGGATCTTATAAAATCCATATATTTATCGGTCCATAACAATACAAAATTTCATTAAATTTTGACCAATAGAAATCCGGTAATTAGTAATTTTCTGTCCGTCCGTTCGCATGTAATAAACTTCCACTGGATGTATTTTCATGATTTATATTTTGCTCTTTTAGAATGATTTGTGGCGCATTCCAAAATTTCATTAAAATTATCGTTATAGAAATCTGATGATTAATATTTATTTCTAGGAGAGTTAGAAAATTCCATAATACGACTATTGTTTTCACTATGTCTGTCTATCCGTCCGCATGTATTAACTCGGCTCCTGTTAGATCGATTTTCATGAAATCCCAAAATTCATTAAAATTGGACCAATAGAAATCCGGTAATTGGTAATTTTCTGCCCGTCCGTTCGCATGTAATAACTTCACTTCCACCTGAATTGATCTTCATGATTTATATTTCACTCTTTTAGAACAATTTGTGGAGAATTCCCAAATTTCATTAAAATTGGTCTAATGGAAATCTGGTGATTATTATTTATTTCTAGGAGAGTTAGATAATTGCATAATGCGACTATTGTCTTCACCGTGTCTGTCTGTCCGTCCGCATGTAATAACTCGGTTCTTTTTGGATAGTTATCATATATGTTATATTGTAGCTGAAGCATTGGATATTGTTTGTTTTTCCTCCTGCGCTGGTTGGAAGAATGAATGGGCAAATATGGCGGATGCGCAGAAACGAAATGTTTTCAGTTCACTCATAAAAGTCGTTGCTTTTTGCTCGTTATCGTAGTTTTTAATTGGTAACTGCGTATGATATACACGGATTTACAAATTATGATTGAAAGTGCTTTTCATCCAGTTATTCTCCTCATGTTGGCAATTATTGTTGTCTGGTTACGTGGATGAGTTCAATTAAGGGATGACTATGATGACTGCGTCTTAATCAATTGTCAAACTACTTTTTTTTGTCCAAAAGAGATAACAAATTACGCTCCAAATTGAATTAAATCGCGAGAAGGCAAAAGAAAACATCCTGTCGTTAATGATAATAACCAAAACACCATTAAAAGTGTTGTTTTAATGCACACTGTGAAGTTCATTTCCGTTTTTTCTGTTCTCGGTTTCGGTACTAATATATATGAAAATTAATTTAATCCATTTGGGAGTTGAGTTTAGTTTCTTTTTCTTTTTTCTTTTCTTTTTCTTTTTCCAACAGTTATTCTAACACCAAATCACCTTTACAGCTAGCACGGTCACCCAGACTCGAGTCTTCTAAAGTTAGTGTTCCAACCCGCTATCTCAAAACTCGCAGTTCAAACCTGGTTTCGACTGTGAATATTACTGATTAATTCTATTATACGTTCATATTCCTTATTTTTCGGGATTATCCATCTATAACGTGTCCCTTTATCAACTATATGTACTATCGATGTAACCATGGCAACAGGAAGAATGACGTCATTGTAAATGAAGTGGCACTTTTTAGATGACGGAAGGCAGTTTCATTGTGGCAGCAGTGGTATTTGAGAAACCGTATGGAATTTATTAGTGCTGTGCGTAATAAGGGGTTTTCCTCGAGATGAATATAGGTTTATTTTGAAACATTGTGTCGCATATAAGTAATAAATACAGTATTCAAAGATAAAAATGGAAAAGGGATCATGACGTCATTGGAAATGAAGTGAAATATTTTTAAATGACAGAAGGCAATTTCATAGTGGTATTTGAGAAACATGCCGTGTGGAATTTATTATTGGGGTGCGTAACAAGGGGTTTTCCCTAGACAAATATTGTTTATTTTGAGACATTGTGTTGTATACAAATGATTTTTGAAATTCAAAGAGATATTTAGCAATCAATATTCAAAGATAACAATGGCAACAGGGAAAATGACGTCATTGAAAATGAAGTGGAGCATTTTTAGATGACAGAAGGCAGTTTCATTGTAACAGCAGTGTTATTTGAGAAACATGGCATATGGAATTTATTAGTGAGGGGGTTAACAAGGGGTTTTCCCCGTGATGAATATATGTTTATTTTTAAAAATTGTGTAGCATATAAATGATTTTTGAAATTCAAAGAAGATTCAGTAATAAATATTCAAAGATAACAGTGGCAATAGGGAAAATGATGTTATTGGAAATGAAGCCGAATATTTTTAGATGACAGAAGACAGTTTCATTGTGACAGCAGTTGTATTTTAGAAACCGCATGGCCTTTATTAGTGCAATGCTTAACAAGGGGTTTCCCCCGAGATGAATATTTTGAAACATTGTGTTGCACACAAATGATTTTTGAAATTCAAAGAGATATTTAGTAATAAGAATTCAAAGATAACAATGGCAAAAGGGAGAATGACGTCATTGGAAATGAAGGGGAACATTTTTAGACGATAGAAGGCAGTTTCATTGTGACAGCAGTTGTATTTGAGAAACATGCTTTGTGGCATTTATCGGTGGGGTGCATCACAATAGGTTTTCCACGAGACAAATATTGTTTATTATTATTAATAGCCATATGGTGCAAGGAAGCCTGAGGCTTATGCTGTAGTAGAAAAAAAAAAAAAGTTCCCAAGTTACCCTGAGAGAGAGAGAGAGAGAGAGAGAGTCAAAAGTAGGAGGGAATCACCAAGAAAGAGAAGGATGATGATATCCAGCTCGGGACCCTGGGTGTGCCAAGCCCATACTCACCAGATGTGAGCCCCCCCGGGTTATTTTGAAACATTGTGTTGCATACAAATGATTTTTGAAATTCAAAGATATATTTAGTAATAAATGCAGTATTCAAAGATAACAATGTCAAAAGAGAGAATGACGTCATTGGAAATGAAGTGGAACAATTTTAGACGACAGAAGGCAGCTTCATTGTGACAGCAGTGGTATTTGAGAAACATGCCGTGTGGAATTTATTAGTGGGGTGAGTAACAATGGGTTTTCCCAGAGACGAATATTGCTTATTTTCAAACATTGTGTTGCATACAAATGATTTTTGCAATTCAAACAGATATTTAGTAATCAACATTCAAAATAACAATGTCAAAAAGGAGAATGACGTCATTGAAAATGAAGTAGAACATTTTTAGATGATAGAAGGCAGTTTCATTGTGACAGCAGTGGTATTTGAGAAACCGTATGGTATTTATAAGTGCGGTGCGTAACAAGGGGTTTATTCCGAGATAAATATGCTTATTTTGAAACATTGTGTTGCATACAAATGATTTTTGAAATTCAAAGAAACATTCAGTAATAAATATTTAAAGAAGCCTATAGCAGATAAGCCTTAAAGAAGGGATTACATTTGCGCCATCTTCGTGGAGTTGTGCCAAAACACTAATAAAGTGAAGAGATGTCTATAGGAGTAGGGTGAACATTTCCAGGGAATTGTGTAGCAGTTTTAATTTAAATCTGTATTCGTTTTTGTTTTTATATAATTTGTTGTATTGAAAAAAATAAAACAATCTCCAGTATTAAAGCGCATTTTTTTTTTTTTTTTTTGCAGATGTGTCTTCGAGATCAGCTTTTCATGATCGTATTCTGGTATGTTTATCGTGTAGCACACATTTTCTTTTGTACCAAACTCTTCTTACCATTGACAAGATAAAATTTATTACAGATCCAGTGCATTCTTGGTCTACTATAATGCACATCAATCTAATTTTTCTGGCGGTTTAAGTACAACCAATAAAATATCACCATTAAAACAGGTTAAAATCCAGACACCTCTGAGGATAGCACAAGAACACAACTCGAATTCTAAATCATTTTGAATAATGGCCTCCTGTATCACGCAAACAAGGAGAAAATAGTCACAAAAAGTAGATTTTACCATCGTCCACATGAAATCAGCAAAGTATTTCTTTTCTTTTACAAAGTAAGAAATAGATGTTTTCTTTAGAACCCATCTTGCCAAAAAAAATATCTTAACTTTTCGATTCTCTTCGATATGAGCAATAAACATATTTATATTCTAGACTTATTATTTTTTACAATAATATATACTGAGTGACCCAATTTATAGACCCCACCATTAACATCTGGACACCCCTCCAGCACAAAAATATAAATATGCTAGTAGGTCTTCGAGACAGCAGCATGATTGTGAATGCAAGAATACCCGATCGATGGTGTTAACAGACTCTCAGCGTGGATTGATAATAGGTGCTACCTAAGCTGCCTGTCTGTATGTGAAATTTGAATACCACTGAAGATCCTTAGGATGACGATTGAGGTGATCTGCAAATGGAACGTACCGATGCTGAAACCGGGAAGAAACGACCCAGAAAATGTCCGAAGTTAATGGATCATGAGCGCAGAGACGTGAAAAGAATTGTCAGTTCAGAAGGCAGGTCGACGTTGTCGCAGCACACACACACACAGGCCCTCAGTGAGACGATTAGGATATATGGCATTTACAGCAGTGAAGGAATTTGTCACTCACCATTGTAACACTTTATTTATTATGGTAGGACAAATAAAGATGTCAGCACTAGTACAGTGAGCAGGATGCTGCATGATATGGGTTATCACGGTCGTGCAACCTTCTACAAGCCACTCATATCCCACAACGAATGATAGATAGCGTCTAGCTTGTTGTAAGACACGACGTTCTTCGAACTTACACCAGTGGAAAGCTGTGGATTGGAGTAACGAGTCACGACACATGGTCTACCAGTCTGACAGTCGTGGCTAGGTATGGAGATTGCCTGGAGAACTCTACCTTCCGGACAGTATCGTCCCGACAATGAAGTTTGGCGGAGGTAACATGATGTTCTGCAGCTGTTTTCATAGTTTTGACAAGGCCTATTGGTTCTTTTAGACAAATACACGAATGCTGAAGATACAGGCCTATTCCTGTGAGCAGGACAATGCTCCATGTAATGCTACTCGTGTTGTGACAGACTAGTTAGACAATTTGGGCAGATGGGCTGAGAAGTGGCAACTGAAGTTTAACATTGACATATACAAATTACTGCATATGGGTAGAAGTAACCCCAGAGAAACGTACAAACTGTGTGATACTGCACTTAGGGTGGTAGAAAATGAAAAAGACTTGGAGGTAATTGTGCAGTCAGATATGAAATTTTCTGATTAGTGCAGACAAGCTGCCAGAGCAGGTCATGAGGTATTGTGAATGACATACATGAATTTTGCTAGTAGGGAAAAGGAGGTGATTATCCCTTTGTATACGGAAATGGTCAGGCCACGCTTTGAGTACTGCGTACAGGTTTGGAGGCCTCATTTTAGGAAGGATGTAGAGTTGCTAAAAGGAGTACAGAGAAAGGCAACAAGATTGGTGTGGGGAATGAAGGCATCCTCTTACCAAGAGAGGCTTAAGTTTTGCAAATTGCAGCGTCTAGAGGCTAGGCACCTGCGAGGTGATCTGATTGAGGTGTATAAGGCCTTGAATGGGTTGAGCAGGTTCATTGCTGATGGGATTCTTCCACTTGCTCAGATTACGAACCTAAGGGGCCATAAATTCAAATTAAGAAAGGACAGATGTAGAATAGATGTGCGGAAATTTGCCTTTAGCCGTCGGATAGTTGACTGCTGGAACAAACTTCCATCTTTTGTCGTGGAATTTGATAGCTAAAATAAATTCAAGGAAGTACTGGACAAACGTTTAGAGGGAATGAATGCGTGAAATGTTTTTTTATTTATTGATTATTTATTTATTCATTGGACTGATGCTACATAAGCTTGCTTTCTTGAATCACATATCTCGATTACTACTAGTACTACTACATGAGCGTCGGAAAGTTGGACTGTACAGTCCAGAGCACTGATCTCAATCCTATAGGGAACTTCTTGGATGAATTGAGTCTGGTGTGCGTGTGAAGAACAGAGCTGAACCCAAAAAACCGAAACGATGAAAAAACAGAGCTGAATTGGTCGCTGCTAAATGGTCATATGATGGCAAATATCGGAGGACGTTTACAAGAAACTAGTGGAGAGTGTTCCACGGAGGGTTGAATTCGCTGGTAGCACAGTTGGTAGAATGGCCGTCTTTCCCACACCAGGCGATAAAGACGTGAGTTCGAATTCCATCGATGACGTGAGGAGTTTTCATGGGGCTTTTCAACAACGTGGTTGAGTTAGTCGGTCTCAGGCAAGCAGAGCATGGTTTTTTCTCCCGGAAACCCGGCTTTTCATCCAGCAAACAAATATCACGCTCAATTTACAGACAATAGTTTCCCTGTTAATAAAGGTTATTTTGTAGATATGCAGATGTCCGGATATTAATGGTAAGGAAGTGTATGTTTCTGAAAAAAAAAATGATGAAGGCAGCTCTATTTAAATCGATAGCATTATTTACCTAAATTTTCTGGTCGTATCTTTCATTCTGTCTCAGATGTGTACGCGTGTTAGAGAGAAAGAGACGTTTTCAATCTTTTATGTTGCCAGCAGAGCGTTGTTTATGGCTGGTGTACATGGATGTGTAATATATTCAACGTTCGCGTATCTTGTAGAGAAAGATGATGTGAACAGGGCTTAATCACACAGCACAGGGGGGAAGGCAGAGTAAGTGGCAGAGTTTAATATCGACTATGTCTACATGGCAAACAATAGAGTCACAAAAGATATAATGGCTGAAGAGGAGACATCCAGCAATGAATTGCACCGTTGACAGAGTAAACAAAACGCCCTCATGATTGGCAACGAACGCAATATGAAGACCAGATGGTGTCAAGAACTGACAGACTTGATTGAAGAAGTGCAATCAGTTCGTTCAATACAGGAACCGCTAGGTGGCCGGTATGTATTTGTAGACATTGTTCTTTCCGTGTCGGAGGAAATTGCTAAGAGAACAAATAAAGAAAAGTGAAGATGAGAAATAAGAGTGTTAAATGGGTCAAGAGTTGCTATCTGCAGTTGATCGCGAATACAAGCGATGCCGAAAGATCGATCGATAATCATGTACAATCCGACACTGATCTATTGCTCTGAAACGGATTATATTGATCAATCCGTTACGTATGAATTCGCACGAAAAGATTAAAATGGGTTCTTTATAAGGCCAATTCTGTTATCTGGACTGAAAAAGTACCTTATTTGATTAGCATTGCTGTAGTTTATTGGCTATCTTCCTTCTGCACAGTTGTTAAAACGAAGCACAGGTTGTTTGGTTGTTCTAGGGTTTTAGGCACATCAGCAACTTAGGTCATATTGTGCTGTATAAGTCTGTAAATTGTGTGTGTGTTCTTGGACTATTTGATGTTTGCTGGATGAAAAACCCGAGTTTCCTGGATAGCAAACCATGCTACTTTCGCCTTGTGGTGTTGTGTTAGCCTATGGAATCCCACTGTTGAGCAAAGGCTCCTCCCTCTGTCTCTATTCAACTAGGTTCAATGCCAGCCTTGTCCAAATGAGGCCCAAAAGGGATGTAACTCGGTTCTCTACCTGGTTTTCTGTTTTCCTCTTTTAATTTTTCCTTCTCTTGGTAACCAAACAGTTATGAGCTTATCCCACGAGACCTCTTGTTTTCTGGCGAGATGTCCTGCCCACTTCCATTTTAAGGACTTGGATGTCTTAATGGCATCGTTGATTTTAGTTTTTTTTTTTTTCTAATGAAAGTAGATTTTATTCTGTATTTTTTGGTTATACCCAACGTATTTCTTTCCTTTGTTCGTTGTCATGTTCTAAGTTACTCTCGCCTAAGACTAACTAACTCAGCCAAGTTGTGAAAAAGGAACATAAAAATCCTTCTTGTAATCGACGAGACTCGAACCCAGGTCTTTTCCATTCGGTGTGGGGAGGACAGCGATTCTACCAACTGTGCTACCCACGAGGGCCCATGGGAAGTATCAAACTGTAAAGTTATTTGATGAAGTCATTAATTAGTTTAAGGTTCAGCGAAGGTCAGAGGAAGAGATCATCCTTGGCTATAATCTTCTGGTCCATTGTCATCATGTGAACATGTTTTCTGAGCCTATTGATGGAAGCTTTGATTTCTTTGTCTAACGCCATCTGAGCAGATTTCTGATTGAGTTCGATGCTGGCTTAACGAAGGTATAATTTCAGATTCAGAATGCTGGTGATATTTTTTAGATCTATTTAAGGATTGAGTTGTCTCCCTTGCATCATTCGAGTTTGTGTACACAAGATGTGAAAATGTTACAAGTTGCTGGAAACTGTTCTGGGGCATTTTCAAATTCCAGTAGGACTCATCTCTTAACAACTCTGGCCTCTTGAAGGTTCTCACCAGTGATCTTGAATGAAGCATGTACTTAAGAACTTCAAGGTGAATTCCAGTAATTCCAAAGTAACTTTCTAATATGTCAGTTAAATCATACACTGACAGGCCTGAGGTCTTGATCACACACTCTTCCTTAATGTCCAACTATGCTGCAGGGCTTCTTGGTTGATATTAACTCTGGTAGCTCACCAAGAGATTATTGAAGTGATTGAAGGAGAATATAATAACCCATTCTCTAAAAAGGCCCTATTCAATTACCAATTGTTTCCGACTGTTTTGGAAGTATTATTTTAAAGTCTTTATCTATCTATTTGTATTTGTCTTACATTTAAATCCTTGTATTTTTCTGACGCTCCCCTAAGAGCAGCATTTTTCACCCGTTTAAGACATTCTTTCTGTTTAGTTAAAAAAAAAAAACTGATCAAAGAATTTAATATTTTAAAGAGCTTCTTTCAAAAAACGTTTTTTCTTAAATAGATACAATTATAAGTCGAAAGAAGCAATTTATTTTTCTCAATCTCTCGACAAGACTTCGTGTCATCTCTTTCAATGTCTGATCAGAGATTCATACAATTTTTGCCAAGGATGTAAATGAAATATATTTCCTACAGTTTTACTTTGATCTACGAATGTTAGTTTACACGAACTCTTTGACAATATTTCCTTTGATGTTCATACTTACTATTTGACTTTCTGTAGACATATCCAGAATAGGCAAGTTGCAATAATCGATTAAAGGTTAATTTTAGAATATCAAATATTTACAAAAGCGATGAACTTAGAGAACAGCTAGCACAAAATCATCAGGAAATTTAAATATTACTCGTAGTGTAATATGTATTGAAGTCAGTTGTTGTTGTTATTGGGTTTTAGGAGCTCCAGCGACTAAGGTCATGTTGCTCAGTGTATACTGTTTACAAATTGCATGTGTTCTGTGGTCGATTTCTGTTTGCTGGATGGAAAACACCAAAGTTTTCGGGAGGGAAAACCATGCTACCTTCTCCTGAGATCGACTAACTCAGATATGTTGTGAAAAAGGCCCATAAAAATTCTTCACATCATCGACGGTATTCAAACCCAGGTCTTTTCCACCCGATTTGGGGAGGATGGCGATTCTACCAACTGTGTTATCCACGTGGGCCATGCAGTTGTGTTCTACAGTTCTCTATCATTAATATCTGGACACTTGCATTCTTGAAAACCAATTAGCGTGTGCTCAAATCTTTAGGTTTTATGAAAGTCTTTAATCTTCAAGAAACACTCTCCACTAAAAAGTGAAGAGTCGTCTTCCAATATTTTCGACCATTTGGACTTAAAAGCGGTGACCTGTTAAGCTCTGTTTTCTGGGTAGTATCTCCTACACGCACACGACGATCTAATTTTTTGTGGTTCCAGTGGTTCTCTATAGGATTAAGGTCATGGTTCTGGGTTAGCCAGTCCAAATTTTTGACGCTCATGTTCTCAAACCAGCCACAACTCAAGCAGTATGACATGGAGCGTTGTCCTGCTGTTATGGACCTGTCCCGATGTGATGACACAACGTATGTAATAATACATTATTGTCTAGGATGTTTAGAGTGATCTCAGGATTCGTGCTTTTGTCCAAACTATGAAAAACAGCCCCGGATTGTGACGCTTCCTCCACCAACCTTCATTGTCATGACGATACAATCTTTCAGGTAGCTCTTTACAGGCATCTGCCACACCCAGGCGTAACCATCAAGCTGCTAAAATACATACCATGACTCCACTACAAAGCATAGTTTTCCATTGATCTACATTCAAGAACTTCGGCCTAACATAAAGCTAATTGCTTGGCATTAATAGGGGTGATCAGTGGCTTGTGGACATCTGCACAAACGTAGTAACTGGTAGTCCTGTGCTGACATGTATCATATCACCTCACTGAAGGCTCGTGTGTGCTACGACAACGTCGGCCTGCATTATGAGCGAATAATTCTTTGCAGTGCTCTCCTGTCACGTTCGAAGGTGCTTTTTTGGGAAGTTTCGTTTCGTTTATAAAAATAAAGAATTCATTGAAATCCGGTAAAAATGAAGCATTGCAGGGTGAAATTAGTCCTATGTGATGAAAGATATTCATTGATGATAACACGAACCTGTGTTCCTCGAACCATTCATGTAGAGTGCGGACCCAATGACACGGCTCATTATTGTCTTGGAAGATCCCGTTTCTGTCCGCGAAAAAAATGCACGTGGTCTCCTAAGAGCCGATACACCTGATCAGTGAGGACCATGTGGAATGGTTGACATGTGTGTGTGTGTGTAGCTTATTTTTATTTAATTTTTTGGGCAAGGGTGGGATTTACTAGTGTTCAGTAAGCCGGTCTCTCTGAAAACGGGACTGTTACACCTATGGGTTTGTTCCCTGCCCGCCTCCTTGTGGCATGGTCAAGTATCAGGGTTGGCGGCTATGATATTTTGGATTGCCGTCCCCTTAAAGCAAAGTGGCTGGATGACAACACGAACAACACAGTCCTACTATTAAGCAACCACCCATATTAAGCAACCACCGCCACCTGCCTGGATAATGGCCACCTTGCACGATGGTTCCATGGACACATGAAGGCGTCCGTCAGCATGTTGCACTAGGTATATGGACTCATCCAACCAGCACATTCGTTTCCAGAGTGTCCAACCATCGTGTTGTTGTCACCACAGCATTCGCCGTCGACGATGATCAGCTGAGGGGAGAGGATGTCTATTGGGTAGTCTGGTTGCGGAACTATATACATGTGTGTGCACGCATTGTCATTTGGAATATTGTTCTTGCATTCCCCATATTGAATTGCGTTGCGAGCTGTTGCATAGTGACCTGCCGTTCAGCTCCTACAATGCACTGCACTCTTCGCTTACCCCAAATATCCACCTTACGTAATCCCTTACAGTTCTGTCTGTGGAAGGTGCTTTCACCCGTTTGACACCATTCTTTGTACACTTTTACCATAGAGAGCCATGAGCAACTGACAAGACGTGCCGTTCCTGATATGAAAGTCCCGACGCATATGGACTATGCGGCATAGTCCATTATGGATAGGATGGGTATAATTCAGTGATCACTGAGGGTATATGGACGTGAACGATGTCAAGTTGATGGATTTCGCTTATAATACCTTCGCATTCCTACACCTGGTCAGTAACGGACACTTTATTGGAATGATCTTCGAAGCTTAGAGTGCTAACGTTTACGTCCATATAGATTACAATTATGAAAGCAAATGTTCACGTAACTCTGTCCATTCTTGGTGCTGTTTCAGTGTTGAGCAGCGTATGTCAATAACAGTCGATATTGAACTAAGATATACCTTTTCTAGGTGAAATTAAAACCCATACTTTAGGATTCAATCCATAGTGAGGAACGCACTTTTGAAATTTGAAAATAATTACTGTAAATAGTAATACAGTTCTTACCTTTGAATTTTCCTTCATATTGAATACAGTAGAACACGATTTCTGTACAGAACAGTTATTAACTTTCCATCGACATTCAGCTCACAGAATTCTTCAAATTCTTCTAAAAGCCTCGATGTTTCTCTTAATAGCTGCAAAAAGACCAAAATAATGATTTTTATCCATGTTGAATGGGTGATTCATGGAGTGTAGCTGCTATTTCCTGTGCGATAAATCAAATTTTGACTTCATATTCCCAAAGGATGAATTTGTACAGAGAAAAAGGGAAAAAATCGATTTACCAACTGCAATGTTAAAGTTAGCTGGAAAAGGCGAGTTCTAAAATTATTTTTAAGCAAAGATGCAGCGGGAGAAGATTAAAAATATGCAGAAGTTTTTTGTCTGCCAAGAACTGGAGTAATATAGCGAAGCTGGATGTTAATATGGGTCTAATTTACGCGGAGGATGGTTGGAAAACTCTTTGGGCTTTACTCCTAAGAGACTATTGGATGGAAAAGAAAAAAACTAACCCTACAAGAAACCTCAATCACTTGATGTGCAGAGAGACTGTCGTAGGCTTACTTGGGTGAAGTGACTAGACATAGCTTTCTTCACTTTCTCATTGACTGGATTCCTTCTTCATGTCTACTGTTGTATTGATCGACAAGAGAGTCAGTTGTCTCAAGCGTATCGATTATCTTGGCGACTGATGAAGACCTCACATAAGGAGTGTTACAAAGTTTCACCTTGTGGATGGGACTTTAATAATTCTGATTGGAGTACAAAGAATCCATCCAGGTGGGTTATCGACGTGTACAGGTGTCAGAGTTTGTCGTATAACCGAAGAAATTTCGTTTATTTAAGTAAGTTAAGTTTAATTCTTTAATAATAAAATAAAAACGAATTTACTTAATTTGTTTTTATAAGAGAATCGTTTTAAAGTAGAGAAAGAAAAGACAAAATCTGTTACAGCTTTTAAATAAATTGGAGATAAACCTTTTGGTTCTGCCATTTATTTAAAAAAGTTGTACCAAAGCAACTCGCATAAAGGCGAAGTGCCTTCTGCTGTGGAAATTAAGACCATTGAAGAAAGATCCACTTATCTTAAATCTTGTCAACCATAAAGCCACAAGAGAGGATGAAGTTTCAAAATTTTGGAAACACTAAAATAGCATTAGCTATTTTTAATTTAGAAAGAGGTTAGCTTACTCTTTGCTAAGGAAGAATTAGGAATAAGCTGAATTCGGACGAACGAGGTTCGTATTATCGAGATTCTACTGAAATGGTATAATTGAAAAATTTAAACAAATAGTGGCTGTTATCCGTTCATTCGGATAACAGCCTATTTGTTTAGGCATTGAATCCGCTTGGTGTCTGAAGACGTCCCTAGGTATCTGTACCCATGCTGCCTACAAAGATTTCCACGGTGTCGGAATAGCTTACAGTTCCCTGTCCATACGGCTCAATTCCCGTTTCAAAACATCCCACAGGTGTTCAAGTGGGATTGAGATCAGGAGAATTTGGAGGCCACTCAAGACAGTTGATATCTTCGTCGTGTTCCTCGAACCACTGTGGGGACCAGATGATACGGCGCATTATCAGTCCAGGAAAGATGCAACATTGCAGGGTACACATGGTTTCCTCCTAAGAACTGCCTGTTGACTTCATCAGTGGAATCTTGGTCTATACACACCAGGGCATCCTATTTCTTGTCATCAAAATATGCCCCATGTTAAGCAATCACCGCCACTGCCTGGGCAGTAGGCACCCTGCACGATGGATCTATGGATCCGTGTGTTGCTTGAGCCACACGAAGGCGTCTATCAGCGCGGTGCACCAGGTATTTGGACTTATCCGATCAGCACACTCGTTTCCAGTCCTCTAGTGTCCAACAAGCGTGTTGTTGACATCACAGTATTCACCGTCGGCGATGATCAGCGTTGAAGAGAGGGCGTCTCTTGGGTCATCTGCTGTGAATCCTCACAGAAAAAGGGCTGCACCCTTCGCTCATCAGAAACATCCATCTTGCGTAATCCTTTACGGTTCTGTCTGCGGGAGATGGTTTGACCAGTTGGACATAATTTTTCTGCATACATTAACCACATTCCGATATGGAAGCATTCGACGCACAAGCTCCCACGATCATGCCCTTTTGAAACTCCATGATATCTTGTCCCATAACGCTACTCTGTCACTTTGACTTGGACGACCAGATGCAAATTGCCATTGTTCTATCGTACGAAGGTCTTCGGATTTTAATACTGCGAGCGATGTGACATAGTCCATTATGGATAGGATGGTCACGATTCAGTGATCATTGAGTATTATAATACTCAGTGTAAATTATTGAATAAATTTAAGTTTTTAACATTCATCGAACTTTTTGATCAAACTCTGAAGTTTTATACAATGCAGTATAAATTATCTTATCTTAACGATTTGATGTCTTAATCTCTTCAGCAATAGTTTCGGATCCTCCAAAGCTATTTTTTCTCCTCGAGGGGTAGCACAGTGGCTATAATGGCCATATTGAACATACTGAGTGAAAAAGGCCTGAATTGGAATCCCGTAATTGAATCCAGAAATGTTTATAACTTGAATCTTATAGGGTTTCTTATCTGACATCAAAATGACTTCCCAATTTTATTATTATTTTTTTAAACTATTAAATCTGTCATTCATTATTGGTCACAGTTCTACAATATCTGTTCTGAATCTAGCCTTCAAATATATCATCAGGAAGGAAAAAAAAAGAAAAAAAAAAAAAAAAAAAGAGGCAATTTGGCACATTGCCAAATATTCAGCCATAATTTTATTTGTTACTAACGCCAGGTGTCGCATTGTGTATGAAATGAACAAACGCAGACGTCCACACGTATCTGCCAAACAATCGTAGTGAATACGTCACAATGCTTGGCTGACCCAAAGCAATGAACCCATATTAGAAAACATCAGTCACGTGACACGTCTAATAAGCTCATTGCGGAGGGAGAGAAAAAAAGAAAGAAAAAGAAAAAAAAAAGCACAAATGGCGTGGATAAACCTTCATTACAGCACTGTGATTAGCCCGAGAGTTTTCTGTCCATGATTACCGGCAGTAGATTTCCCTGGGCAATAGATGTCGCTGGTAACGCTGGCTTCCATTTCTAAATGGAACTTTCTACGCATGAGAATATGGAAAGGTATTTCCTCTTTGCCCCTTTTTTTTCAGTACAATTTTTTTTTTTCTTATGAAATAAATTGTACCCTTTTTGGAAGAAAGTTCCCCCATTGTTGTAAAGAACAGAAGGGGAAGTGAAATGTACATTCCTAGTCAGCGCCAAACGATAGTAGACTTCAGATTCTTTTCTTTAAAACTTTTAACAATGAAAAAATATTTTTTCTTTTGGTGATTAAATTGAAAATAACACGTAGTCTCATTCGGCTGTAATTATAAAACTTCCATCTTTGATACTCGCAAGACTCGGGGTATTTTAAGAGGTCTTGGTTTGGTGTTTTTTTTTTTTTTTTTTTCCCCTACGGTTACTTCATTTATTTTTAAACTTACAAAGCAAGGAATCGATCACAACTTCATTTAGATTATAATTAGACGCCCGTTGTGTATGAAATCGATTCTTTCCGACGTTATTTGATTTGGAAGGTATTTGTTAAAAGAAAGAGAGGTTGGGGATGAGGTAATAGCGTTCTGACCCAGCCGGTTCATCATTTTGCTGATAAACAGCTCATTTGCAGTTGCTCCTTCACATTCGAAGTGTAGCAATATTCCTCCCATCCTTTTGTTTGTCAGATTCAGTACGACTGGTGTCTACTTTCCCTTGTTTTCAATGTTAACATTGCCTCTGTAATATAAACAAATTAAAATACGCTGCCTGGGAACCGGGCAGGTACATAGCGACTAAAAAACACGGATGAGAGGTGCTAATTGCAGAGGGGCACCTCATGTAATTTATTCTATATATACTGATCTTACCACTCTTTGACTGGACAAAAGAAATGAGGAGACAAACCGTCTTGTTGGAAACAACAATGTATGAACCTTCAGAGTGACATCTTTAATGAAAACCCATAAAAATGCTAATAACTTCGAGTAAAAGAGTACTGAGAGATGAGATTTATAATTAAGCGTTCTTCATCTCCTAACATAAATTATGTTGCTTCTTCCACTGCGCATATGCATTCATAGTTTTACAGGTTGTCGACAGATGGCGACACCGTACACGAAATAATTTGTAAATTTCGTGTCTCTAGCACTATTTTACTCGAAGTCATTCGCTTATTCATAATTCATGGACCATCTTGGTAATTTTGGAGCATTTTCCAAACAATGTGGGATTCTCATTGATCCAACACTGTTAATTATGTGTTCCAACAGTTCTATTCAAATAAACCGCAGTTTTTTGTATCTGCATTGATGATAACCGTTCGAAAAATCCAAATCTTCCATTTTTTTCCACATTCTTTATGATGTCTTTTATGTTCTAACTCCTGGCGTATTCTGTCTTTTCAGGGCGACGTGTAGACTTCGGTTTATGTAATTAAAAATTAAAAAAATAAGCGGTGTTTACTTTTTATCATTTTTTGCAAGTGCAAATATCTTAAAATGTTTAAGCTGAATGTGTGCATAGAACATTATGTAATTTATTTGGACAAAGAGTAAATTATGCTCTTAATTTAATTTAAATCGGAATTATAACAAATCCTAAAGAAAACAGCCTCAGTAAACAAAGTAAGCCAAGCTTAAGAAAGTATTAGTATTGAATAAAAGCTAGAAAGTATCTTGTCTTAAACGGTAATCTAATGAACAGACACATCAACACCGTAAAGTATGAAGACCTTGTGGAATGTTTAAATAATTCCAAACAGATGGATTAATTTTCTTTTTAAATTTTATTTTCTCAGTATAATTTTTATTATCACTGTTTTCCACTCACATTTTGCCAAACCTTTATACATCCCACAAATTAAATGAGTATCTTCTGTGTTCCCCCCTTAATTTTAATATATTTTACGTATACTATTTTATATAAGTATGAAAATAACTTCCGAAAATGTATTTTATAATAGCATATATACACTGGGTGATCACTGAATTATGGCCACCTACCTAACGCCGTGTTGAGCCATCATTCGCAAGGATAACAGCAGCTATTCGCCTAGGCATTGACTCCTAGATGTCTGAAGACTTCCGCAGGGATCTGCAACCACGTTGTCTGCAAGGCTTTCCACAGTGCCAGAATAGATGGTGGTTGCGTGTCCATACGCCTCGCCTCCCGTTCCAAAACATCCCACAGTTGTTCAATTGGATTTAGGTCAGGCGAATTTGGAGGCCAATCAAGATGGGTGATATCTTCATTATGTTTCTCGAATCACTCTTGCACAGCGCTGCCCTGATTACACGACGCATTATCGTCTTGGAAGATCTCGTTTCTGTTGGGTAAAAATGCAATGGCAGGGTGCACATGACGTCCTAAAAGCCGCCGCTAGACAGTATCAGTGAAGCGTTGGTCCTTAGGCACCAGGAGTCCTAGTTCTTGCCAGCAAAACATGCACATATTAAGCAATCATCGCCACCTGCTTGAAGTGGGCACGATGCACGATGGGTTCATGGAGACATCATACGATGGCGTCCGTCAGCGTGTTGTACCAGGTATTTGGCCTTATCCAACCAGCTCACTAGTTTCCAGTCTTCCAGTGTCCAACCAGCGTGTTGTTGACCCAGCATTCGAAGTCGACGATGATCACCAGTGAGGAGAGGGTATCTCTTACTTCATCAGCTGTGGAACCTCATACGTCTGAGTGTGCGGCGCATTCATTTGGGATATTGTATTGCGATGTCAACTGTAGCACAGTGACCTGCCTTGAGCCCTTACAATGCACTGCACACTTCGCGCTTACAACGAACATCCATCTTGCGTAATCCTTTATAGTTCTGTCGGTGGTTTGACCCGTTTGACACCATTCTTTATACACCTTAACCACAGTGCGCCGTGAGCTCCCACAATCATGTCCATTTTAAACTTCATGATATCTTTAATACGATCCATGACTGCTATTTTATCAATGTGATTTGTCGCCATGCTTCCAACTAGATGCAGCATGGCTTGCAGCCAATACTTGCACGACCAGATGCAAATTACCACTGCCCTGGAGTATGAAGCTGTTCGGCTTTCTAGCTATGCGGCAGAGTTCATTAGGAACAGGTGGTCATAATTGAGTGATCATTGAGTGTAAATGAAAAGTACTGCCTCAGACCAGCAGTAGGCCTATAACAGGAAGGATGTTGAAAAGTAAGCTAGCAGTTGTTTTTGAGAAAAGATATTTCGCAATAAATGTCTAGAATCGACATAAGCACATTGAAATTATAATAAAGGAGACTGGGACCAACTAAATCGTGCCCTGTAACTAAATGACAAATTTTCTAAATTACTCTATTGATGAAATTAATACTCCGTTTTTATTCCATTTAAGAATACATTAAAGAAAACATCTCATTTGATTAAACAAGTAATTAAAGCGCACCTGCCATAGTAAAGACCAAGTACATCGTGAAATGCTATAAAATGTAAGCAACTGGTGTCCAAATAAATTACAACAGCCAATCACTGGACTTTCCCCAGCTCCTTTCAGATTGATTTGCAAAATTCTAACAAACTCTAATTTCCACCCATCAGTGATCCTCATGGGTGCGGGACTTGTATCAGCAATGAAGGTTCCATTAAGATTTACGCTTCTGGTCTTAACCTAACAATCTACAGTCCCTTCCGAAAGTTTCCTAACTTATCAGGTCACAGGCGACTAAAAATAACTTTAAAGAAAGAGATATCATTTCAAGAAGCCAAATATTGAATCCATTTCAAACGTTCTTTCATCATATCCATCTATTAAAAATATATTTACATCTGTCTTTCTAAAGCTTTTAATCCTCTAGACCACAATTTCTTGAAGTACAATCTGCAATATTACAGAATCATTTACCCTTACCTTGGTTAAATTGGATATTGCTGAACCAGCGTGCACGGTCAGGATCTACAAAAAATATTTGCATAGAACTTTTGGAACACCTTATATGTAATGTATTCATACTTGTAAAATAAAAAAAATTGTTTAAAGAATTGCAACAAAGTTTCGCATTGCCAATTTGAAATGTTTATCTAAAGTTATTTAACTTTTCTCAATGCGAGTGTTAAAAAAAAAAACTCTCTTAAGACAGGAAAAGAAAAAATGGTTATTAGTGTTAAGCGGCACCCATTTTCATTGAAATACTGAGCAAATATTCTTTGCTTTCAGGTAATACAGGAAATTAAAGATGTAGCTGTAGTTCAGAAAAAAAAAATGATAGAAAGTACATTAAATCTTTTCAAATCGACACTTTTGTTTCACTCATAACTTATCGTTGTTAAAGCTAAGATAACAGCATTTGCTGAAATATTAAATATTTGTATTGTGATGGATTGATGGCCTTTGAATAAGCCGTTTCACCAGAAATGAAAATTAGAAAAAAATTATCAAAAACACAATCTGGACATAATATACATATTCATAAGTTTATCTGTGTAAAATATATCTCTAGCAATATCCAGAAATGAAGAATACAAATTTTTATATTTTAAAAGAATGCAATTAAAAAGCCATGCGCTTAAAGACATTTATTACATTTTAAATGAATAACAGATATCATCCACACTAATTTATGATTCATATACCTCAATAACAGCACGTAAAACTACAATAGACACCAGGCCTAATTTAACGATAACATATAAAATCCCATAGACATTAGGCCTAATATATGTTAACGATAACATGTAAAAATCCATAGACATTAGGCCTAATATATGTTAGCGATAACATGCAAAATCCCATAGACATTAGGCCTAATATATGTTAACGATAACATATAAAATCCCATAGACGTCAGGCCTAAATATAACTTTAATAGATCATTAACTGCCTACCGATTTTAAGGCGACGTGTCTTCTTCTTTTTTTTTTTTTTTAAATCTAAGTGAAGAGCGTAAGAGAGTGCAAAAAACAATTAATGGGTGTTTGAAGAAAAGTTGAAAAACACACACGAAAACTTGAGTGAAGTATTATCCTATTTCAACAGCTCCTTAGCGCTTTTATTTTTGCACATTTTCATTCGAAATCTAGGCTAACCAACCACGTGAAGCAGACGAACCCTAATACTCTTACAACGTACTAGCATCACGCAAGAGCCATCAAGAGTGTGGGAACCAACACATACGCTGACATCGCGGCCTGAAATTTGCGGCATTACAGAAACATAGAGTAATGGTATTTCGAATTTTCTCTTTGGTAAAGGCTAGCTGGGAAGCTGAAGAGCAAACATAAGGAACCAGCTAATATTTTGAACAACTGAGAGAAAGAGAGCGAGACAGAGAGAGAGAGAGAGAGAGAGAGAGAGAGAGAGAGAGAGAGAGAGAGAGAGAGAGAGGCGAGCGCCTTTGGTACCAGCTTTTAGCAATAAAATGTTTTGCGGCCTAGATGATGATGTATTTAAGTTGGGCGATGAGTCACACATAAATGGAGCCTCTTGAATATTTCCGATAATGGAAAAGGGGAATCATCTATTTACTGGTGCCGCTGACTGGCAGTTTGATGAAAATCGCCCATGGTATCCATTTTGTCTCCTCCTAGTAGAAGCAAAACTAAGTGAGGGCGCTGTAAACTCTTCTTGGTCTGAATTTGAAATTAGACAGTTAGGTTAAAGTAGTTATATATCATCCAAACCTTCGCTTCTGTGTTTAGGCTGTCAGCTCCCTTTTAATATGGCTTAAGAAGGTAAATTTATGAGTTTTGGCAAATACTGTATTTAAACTAGTAACTGGCAATATGTGTCTAGACATTCTCTGTTTTTTTTTTTTTTCTTCTTCTCTGTCTGTAATATTTCTTTAGTTCATATAGAATTTTTGCATAAACATTAATATAATTTAAAATTCTAAATAAGATTGGTGTCTACTCGTATTAATACTAATTAGTGATAGCTGATAAGTTTCATATGATTATTTAAAATATATGATTATTTAAAATAAAAATAAACCACATTAGTGTTTAGAGGGCGCTACATGTCATCTTGGAACTGCTTCGATTATATGAATTATAAAAGTGACAATTGCTCAGGTTCAGAAATCGAATGTTTTTTTATAAATGGTGTTTGAGTTATTTTTGATTTTTAATGATTTTGCTTTTGTTAGAATTTCTTCCTTTCTTTTATCGTTTTTTCAGGATGGTCTTTATTAAACTATTTTTAAGGAAAAACTTCCAATAAAGCTGCCAGAACAGTTTATTATCGTTGTCGAAGCTTTGAATAACAGTGACAGTTCACAAATCAATAGTGACGCTAAGCTAAAGGTACTCGTATTTCAGACAAATCACAGAAATACCAAAATGAACATAATTAATTCTACAGTTCTCCTCATTCTGGCTCACAGCCAGAGAATGCGGTAGGAAAATGCCGAAATTAGTATCACACAAGGCAACCAGTCAGGTTGAACCATTTCATTGAAAGCTATGGCAGTGTTTGTATCGAGGTGTTATCAGCATACACTGTTCCTTTTTAAGGAGACTGACAGCGCTATTACGATTCGCATTTTTACAGCTGCAAAGGATAAGAATAACATCCCGGATCTCTTTTTTGTATTTTTTGCTTCGATAGCATCGAATTTGACAAGAAAAGCGTGCATTTCGTTTATAAAAATGAAGAAAAAAAAAAATCTAATATCAGGACAAAATCTTTAAGGAGATGGTCTCTAATGCGCAGACTCGGAGCAAACACAACTGTGAAATGGCTGCTTTGCTATTTCTATCCGATGCTAGATTTATTTTTATATATTAATTATTCAGATATTAAATTAATGTGAGAAGATTAAGTTATATTTAATAATATGCCTAAACACATGCAATATTTCAGGATAAATACTGTAAATAAATGTAATTATGAAATAAAAACAATATTAATATAATCATATTCAATGTTGATTGATTTAGGCTGATTTTTAAGTATGGTTTACACAATACAAATAAATTTAAATTTAGGAAATTTGTTAGTCTATTTTTGTGAAAAAAAAATTAGTGTAGATGATGTTTTTTGCGAATTTTATGTTCTTTTAATGAATTACCGAGAGTACGTTATAATCATAGGACCTAATATAATATGTTTTCTAAAAATCATAAAATTTACAAAATTTTAAAATATAAAAGATTTGCCAATTTTTATGTCTTACATGACATTACTTTATAAATATATCATGTATAGCTCTTTGTATATACCAAATGAGCTTCATTTTAGAATAATAGAATTTCAAAAAAATCTATATATACATATATATAGATTTTTCAAAATAATTAGACCATCTTATTCTCAAAGAAAAACATTGTGGTCAGTGAGTTAATATAAACTGCAGTCCATTAAAACAACAAAAGAGAGCACTGGTATGATGTCATACCACGACGGTGGGTCATGTATTATATAGGGGGTCATTCAAATTAAAGAGACATTTGCACGTTAAGCTATGCACAGAACGAATAACAACGTCCTCTAGAACCGAATGTAAGTAGTGTTAATGCGTGGCAGGAGAGATGATGTGGTTTGTTTGCTGAGAACAACATGGATATGTCTAAATGTTGCTAGCGTTCAGTGATGTACTTTTGAGAGCAGCGGACGAGCAACCACCTTACAGGGGTGTTAGGACGAAACTATATATAAACTGTGCTTGCAAGGTTTAAACTGCTTAGTTAATATAATGGTGTTATCGTCTCACGGAGAAAACATTGTCTTCAGAACGGATCTCCCTGTTACACTACTTTCAAACAAATAGCATCGACAAAAGGTTAACTGTAATTTTTTTGTTTTTAATGAGATCATCTGCTGTCTGATGAGTATAAGACAGCAGACAGCAGATGATCTGCTGTCTGATGAGTATAAACAAGTTCTGGAACAAGGTTATCATAGCAGTGTTCCATGTGATAAATAAATAGTAGATCGGCCATTTTTCAATGTAGTGTAATACCAAGGCAACTCGCTATGAAGGAAAAGTTGGTTCCGTTGTGAGTGATAAAATCATTAAATTAATTAGAAATTAAGAGTACCACAAAACCAATTTTCAAAAAAAGGGAAATAAAAATAAGCCCTAAAATTACAGAGGAATAAATTTATCATTTAGCACATTGAAATTAGATGCAAAAATAGTGCCAGAATGTCTCATGAATAATTTGGAATTTGAAGATGAAAATAAGGATTTAGGAAAGGAAAATCATCTATCGATGCCGTATTTATATTGACACAAATTATGGAAAAGGCAATTGCATTTATTACGTATTTTATTCGAAGTTTCATATGATTACTATATTCATAATAAAAATAATAACATTAGTCTATAGAGGGCGCTGCATGTCATCTTATAGCCCGACGCATTTCCGGTTATCTTTCTGCTCATGCGCAAGCCAAATGTGAGAAAATTGCAATTTAAACATCGAAATCGAATGCTTTTTTTGTAAACGGTGTTACAGTTATTTTTGATTTTTCAATGATTTTGCTTATGTCAGAGTTTTTTTCTTTTTCTTTATCGCTTTTTTGTGGCTTTCTTTATTAAAATATTTTTTAAGGAAAAACTTCCAATAAAGCTGGCAGAACAGTTTATTATCGCTGTCGATCTGTAAAAAGCATTTGGTAGAGTAGTAGTAGTAGTAGTAGTAGTAGTGGCATGTGATGCAAGAAAGCAAGTGTATGAGCTTATGCAGCATCGGCAAAAAAAAAAAAAAAAAAAATTACAAAACAATCCCCTCTAAATGTTTGTCCAGTTCCTCCTTAAATTTATTTAACCTATCAACTTCCACAACGACAGATGGAAGTTTGTTCTAGCAATTAACCACCCGCTGGCTAAAGACAGATTTCCGCACATCTATTCTACATCTGTCTTTTCTTAATTTGAATTTATGCCCCCTTAGGTTCGTAATCTGAACAAGTGGAAGGATTCCATCAGAATTCAGCGTGCTCAACCCATTCAAGGCCTTATACACCTCAATCAGATCACCGCGCAGGTGCCTAGTCTCCAGCCACTCAATTTGCAGAACTTAAGCCTCTCTTGGTAAGAGGATCCCTTCATTCCCCTCACCAATCTTGTTGCCCTTCTCTGTACACGCTCAAGCAGATCTACATCCTTCCTAAAATGAGGCCTCCATACCTGCACGCAGTACTCAAGGCGACACCTGACCATTGCCTTATACAGAGGGACAATCACCTCCTTTTCCCTGCTAGCAAAATTCCTATATATCATTGACAAAACCCCATGACCTGCCCTGGCAGCCTGTCTGCATTGCTCAGAAAACTTCATATCTGACTGCACAATTACTCCCAGATCTTTTTCATTTTCTACAACCTTAAGTGTAGTACCACACAGTTGGTACGTTTCTCTGGGGTTACTTCTACCCATATGCAGTACTTTGCATTTGTCAAGGTTAAACTTCAGTTGTCACTTCTTAGCCCATCTGCCCAAATTATCTAGATCCTGTTGCAGAAGCACACTGTCATTAACAACCCTGCCAACCTTTGTATCATCTGCAAACTTCGACATTAAACCTGATATACCTTCATCAATATCATTTATAAATATACAAAACAACAGTGGACCTAACACCGAACCCTGTGGGACTCCACTAATAACATTAGTCCACGAAGAGCAGCACCCATTGATTACCACCCTCTGTCTTCTCCCACTTAACCATCCTTTTATCCATTGTAGCATCTTACCCTTAATACCATTCTGCTCCAATTTGTACAATAGTCTTCCATGCGCAACAGTGTCAAAAGCTTTCCTGAAATCCAAATATATGATATCAAAATTATTTTTTGCATCCAGTTCCTTTGTAACCACATCATAATAACCAATCGAATTTGTCAGACAAGACTTTCCCTTAACAAACCCATGCTGTGTCTGAATTATTGCTGCAGTCTTGTCTAGATGATGCATCTTTAACCAGTGACTCCATTATTTTACCTGGAACAAAAGTTAAACTAACTGGTCTGTAATTATTTGTCACTCTTCGATCACCCTTTGTGAACTGGGGACACATTTGCACATCTCCAGTCCGTGGGGACCTCCCCTGAGTAAGATTGGAAGATGAAAGAATTATTAATATAAATAATAATTATATATTATGAATGGAAATAATAATTATTAGAATAATCAAAGAAATTTATAGGGAAAATCAAACGCTTACTAAACTGAAAACATCTTTTTAAGTACTAATAAGAAAAGGTATACAGCACGGCAATTCATTGAGTCCGAACCTCTTTACTTTTATGATGGACGAAATTATTAGAGAAATGAACTCAGAAGTCAAGAAAGGTGTTAAAATAGGAAATAAAGAATTAAAATATAAATTATGCAGATGGTACAGTACTTCATGCACAGATTTAAGCAAATTGTAGCAAAATATATGAAACTTTCAGTAAAATGCTAGGTTGACTATTAGTAATATGATCTAAAAATGGTAACGGACTGGTGCTGAAATCACCAAAGATTACGGAAGGTGATGGGAGAGCCCTGTAAAAATTGTCCATTTGGAACATAGATCGACGTTGTCGCAACAGATATAGGCCCTCTGTGAGACGATTGAGACACATGCCAGCACGAGTACAGTGTACAGGACGTTGTATGATACACGTGATCATAGGTTATCGGCCGACCGGGCTAGCCAGGTGGGTAAAGTGCCTGCCTGGCAACCCAAAGGTCGCGGGTTCGATTCTAACCTCGGGCTTGGATCAAAGTACTGCAAAAACCTTGGGAGGTGCATTATGGCCACAGAAGCCTATGCGCCAACAACTACCAAAAAATATCATGGTTATCAGATAAAGGAATGACACCAAAAGGCAAAGAAGGCCTAGGAAGACACAAATTAAGGTGTAAGGATAAAATTAGGCTGGAAATTGAAGGGATGCATGTAAAGAAGAAGAATTTTGTTTGTTAATATAATGGCTACTTAAAATAGACAATAAAAAACATCGAAAAAAATGTGCGAACCAAAAGTTTTGGTTAGTTAATAAGTTTTTCAGTATAAAACAAGACCACATAAAGTACAAGAAAGAGAGAGCTAATGTCCTAAGAAGCAAAAGAAAAAGAATGAAACACATCATCTATGAGAAACTACGAAAGAGAATTTACAACAAGCAGCATCACAACTCCCAAAAGAATGAACATTCTTTCTGGAAATGGACTCGAGAGACTTTTGAAGAGTGTAGCCTTAAGGAGCCAAATAAACTTGATTTTCTCAATGTGGACAAGTCGGGACATCTCTCTTGAAAGCTATACGGATTACTTGTAACACCCTGAATAAAAATCATCAATACCCTAGCACATAAAGCCACGGCGAAACCAGACAGTTTTGATAAAGTTATGCGGTACGTTTATCCTTGATCTTCTTCTGCATATCTTTAACCAGACCTTGGAAGAGGCAACTATACCAAGGAAATGGAACTGTTACTATGTGAGACCATTGCCCAAATTGAAGAATCTAAGAGTATCCAAGAAGTTTACGCTCATATTCATATACTGCATCCTCCTAAAATATTTGGAAAAGCAATTCAATCCGATTTAGCTCAGAATTGTTTCCAGCAGAGGTCCCTCCCCACTAGCACACCGTTGTCATGGGCAGATCCATCACCACCATCACCAATGCTGGACTTGCTGGACACCTTGCTACGAATTCAACATGAGCTCAACAGTAAAGGTAGCTGGACATCCTCTTCCTGGATGCTTATTATAGTTTGGTAAAAGCTGATTATTATAATTAGGCAATACCTGCTCTGTTGAATATTCTCAGAAGACATTTTAACATAGATGGAAAACAACTGGACGTCATTAGGACTAGGCGCCTCTTATTAACCCATAAACGTCTTCAGGCATCACACGCAGTTACTAGATGTGTCAAATCAAAAGATGTCTCTTTTCAATTCCGCTTTATGCTTCTGTTTTTTGGTTATCAGCTCCTCAAGCACAGCTCAGCAGATACCATGGCTTCGCATATTGGATCCTAAGGTCGGTCAACCGCTAACCGGATGATTGTTCACTATCTGAAGATCGGTCCTCCATTCTAACCTCATGTTAAATACAGATCGCAACGGCAAATATCGAACTGCTAGTAGAACTTATCGCAGGGAAGACAGATACCCAGATACCCCATCGATTTCAAATGTTATTAGCTGCCCAAACTTGAGGAGGCGGGAACGAAGTAGGTGGGATCTTCACTGAGGGCTACCGTCAACAATTTAGTGTATATCACGAACATGTTCCTAACTAACAACTGGCCTCTATAATGCTCTCGCCATAGATCTCAAATTTTGAGATGGCAATAGCTACAGGAATCACGCACTCTGAAATACTTACCAGTTCAATGATATATAACACAGCACCTATTTGTAAAGTCAATATTTAAGTAAAAATAAATCCGAAATTATTATTTATATATATTAGAAAAATTCACCATAATTTATCTATAAAAATAATGCGTCTAATGAAAAATATCCGGTGTCACCTACATCCTAATAGATGTTAGGACGAAGAGAAGCATTTATAGATTTCAACTAATGCTCCTTGGAACCGACATGTTCAAAAAGAATTTTGAAAAATCACCACATCCTTTTCACCTTTTAAGACAATACACCATCTCCGATAATAATGATACACGATGGAGTCGTTGGTCTTTTAAAGAGACATCTGTGTGTACAGACATTAATTACATCATCCAGAAATCTCTTCAGTATGGTGCAGGAGACCGCTTTTCTGTCGCTAGGTAACAACAGGTATTATCTTTGCGTCAAATGTGATCATCTATTTTTGTCACATCATTTCCTGGCGACAAAACGCATCTGAAATCCGTTGCACCAGAGAACCAGGTGTCAGTAACTTGTTATCGGATGATACTTGGATGCATTCAGTTCTGGAAAAGTGTGCGGACAACAGGAAGTACCAAGTAGCGTCAAAGATTAAAGGGGATAACATATGGCATTCCATTAAGAATTTTCGCGACGAATGGGTTTTTAAGTCGACTGCCAACTTGTTCGGTTCTCAAAGGTGTGATTCCTGGTCTTCGAGTGCTTGCGATTTTTTTTTTTTTTTTTTTTTGCCACACGCTTTGTAACACGCACACCCCAGCAGTCAACCTGTAACGGATGCAGTTTACCGGATATTTGGAGACATTGGAAACTCCAATGTTTACGTAAAATGTGTTGGTGTTATTAGCATCAACGTTGCTATGGTAACAGAGAATGTATGAGTGAGAAAGGGGTGGGAGGGGAGGAAATTGAAAAGGAGACTCGAATTGATTGTAACTGGGAAATCAATTTTGTTACGTACACTGGACAAAATTCATTGTCTTAGAACCCTTTTAATGTTTCTTAAGAGGCTGGCAATGATAGGAAATAAACACATGTTTCGGATACTCCGAGCAACGTCGACGTAGCCGGGAATTTACCCAAGCTCGCAAACAGCGTGATAACACATAATTTAGATGTCAGCTATGCTGGCTTGCTTTACCAAGATCAATCAATCGAAGTTGAAGAGTGGGGAAACAGCAAAGGGTAAACACGTGCAGCGGGAAGATATCTACCGATTTTAAACAGTGACCTGCGTCACTTTTTTTTTTTGTCCTTCTCTCAAGCTATAATTCGCTTCAGGAAACTCAGGATATTTTGTATTGACAAATATGCTTCTTTTAGCCAGCACAATTTATCCACTTTAGAAACTGTATTAACAGCTTGGTTTTTCAATATCGGTAATATTATCATCCATTATTCTGAATTGATATGGAAGAGCGCTGTTTTTATATATTTGTTCCACAAATTCTGTACACGAGTTTCTACAAAATGTATTTAAAAGCTGAAATGTTTATCTTTCTTCATATAATTAGTTCCCCTTTCCATTAAAAACAACCAGTCTTCGTTGGGATATTTCAGTTATTCTTTTAAAGGAAAATTAGTTTTTCAATGTTGCTATCAACGCCATCTTAAAATTCTTCAATATGTTCATCTCATCATGTTGATGAGAAGCTGCATTTTGGAAAATAAAAATGTTTGTGTCGCAAGTTGAAAAAATTATGTTAATATGTGCATGGTTTTAGCACTTCATGAATGAATAACTAGATGATGTTTATATTAAAACATGACAAAGCCAGAATAATTATTTCTATATTGTGTCTCAGAATGAATTCTGAATGACGTCATTACCGGGAAAAGCACATTAAAACATGTCGAATGTATCCTTCCGCGATATCCGGTGACAACGTGTGCAGTTTTTTGACCACTGTATAAATTGGCCTTACTGTCATTATGCTTGTATTTTAATAATAAATTTTAAAAGTTAATAATTGCATTGTGCTCTACATTAAATTATTATCCAAAATTCTATTGCATTTATATGAAACTACAGACTTGGGTATAATGATTTATTAAATAAAATAAATTAAATAGAACTGATTAGTCTTAATGCTCACAGGACAATTTTTGCCTGCACAACGAGCAGCCTTGGTGTTGCACTACTTGGTAACAAATTTGTTTCAAATTATAATAAACCTTCGATTTAGCAGACTAATAGGGAGAAGGGGTATCCGTTATTTTGATATATCTGTTAACTCAAAAGCGTTTTTTTCGAGATCATTTTGAACTATCAGTTGCTCCTACCCCACATAAATGATAATTTAAACAGTTACTGTGTATCAGCGCTACCGTGTTTCCTCTCGATAATAATGAACCTGATTAGCTGATGTTTGAAGACAACCATCTGTAACTTTCTCTACCTTCTTAAACACTGACAAAAGTTTTAAAAATAAAAATAAAATTTCTGTTTACAGCCTGGGTAACTTCTCTGACTAAATAGTATCAGAGAAGTTACTTCGTATTGTTTCTGATATTATTTGCATACAGTTTTCCTAGAGATATTAAACGGGAGAACCTGTCTGGTGCGCACCACTCTTTTTGTGTTCTATTATTTAAATGTAGCGCAATACCAATGCAACTTGTTCTGAAGGCAAAGTTTTTGGGCTGTAGCATAAAGACCATTGCATTTGTGCAGTGAAGCTTGGAATTGTTCGCAATTTAATTATTATTATTTTTTTGCTTTAAGAGTGTCTGTAGCTATTTAACAAATGGGAGATTAATTTTTTGGAGATGTCGTTTATTTTAAAGGGTAGCCAAGAACAGAACAACAGAACACACATAATACACAGAAACCTACCCTACTCACATTTCTGACCATCTTAAAGTGGTACTGTTCTTCCCAGAGATACAAGGAGGAGTTGATCTCACGTTCTGGGAGCCACCCCTTACAAAAACATATGTCCACACGTGAGGTTATAATAAATAAACAGGACACAAATGAGTACTTAACCATTGATATCAAGTTTCTCTATAAATAGATTGGGATTTGTTCGTGACTCATGGAGTCCCGGTTTCCTCTATTCCACGAGCTCTTTACAATGCACTCTGGTGCCAGTGAATATTTTTCCATTAAATCCGAAGTCCGTTAGATGGAGTTCCATTTTCTGATAATTTTAGTGGTAGATTTGACGACATCATTTGTCTGAAAGTGGTACAATATCAGGCAACCTCATTGTGAAGGCAGTTTGTTTTGCCGTGATCATTAAGATCATTGCATTAACGCAGTTTAAAACCACTTTGAATTAAAAACTGGTAGATTTGACGACATCATTTGTCTGAAAGTGGTACAATATCAGGCAACCTCATTGTGAAGGCAGTTTGTTTTGCCATGATCATTAAGATCATTGCATTAACACAGTTTAAAACCACTTTGAATTAAAAACATGCGAAGACAAGTATATTTATTTATAATTAATGAATTAATATTATAATATAACTAATTCCGTATTTTTAATTCTGCCCCCCGAAATACTGTATAGTATGTTTGTTTATTGTCCATACTCTTTTCACCGAATCTGAAGGTTAAAAATGGAAATCTTACAGGCATGCTTTTTTATTAGGTAACAAGAGGACACCATTCCTTCATAACTTTATTGATAGAGAAGGCTGAAGTTAAGATTGTTTTAAAAATAATTTGAGAAACTTGCCTTTTATCTTAATTAATTTGACAAAATAATCTCCTCAGCCACGTTACAATAAACGGATAAAGCATACGTCATTCATGATGCCTACCAGAATATTTGGAAGAATGACGTAAACAACACATCATAAATTACCTCTCATTACACTTCGAAAAATGCAAAAGAGGTGTTTATATAAATTTTAATAATATCTCAAAAATTTAAGAATATAGTTAAGAAATTTTAATATTTAAAATTTAAATTTTATTTACAAATTATTTTGTTATAAAATTTCTTTTACGTTATAATTTTTTATAGCCAAAAGAATAAAAAGATTTAAAAGTACAGCCAGTTCATACAGTGACGTCATTCGTATTTCAAAATGTGTAAACACTCTTTAATAGTTTATTATTTTATTATTTTTTCCCTCTTCGACATGAAAGCATGGAAAAATGCTAGATTGTACGATATCTTACACTGTTGTGCAAGTATTTTTATTTTCGATACTTCTAAATCCACACTCGCTCGGTTATAAATCTCCATTTAACAAATTTCTAACAGTATATCGCTAACGTGCATTGTAAGCAACACAGCTAATTAAACCTCACGGTATTTAATTAAAGCTCTGATTTTTCACCCATCTAAGTACCATAAAACTAGTCATGAATTTAATCAGGGCTTCTAAGTTTAAAACGACTGAAGAAAATGACTTTAGAGTAACAGAACTGACTGGTTGGTAGATTTATCTGAAAACCGCTAGATAAAGTGAGATGGGCTATTTGATCTGTAAATAACTAATTAACTACACTGCTTAGATTAGCGAGAATAATTTTCACATGATGTATAATCTCCGATGTGTAAACAAGGAGCAGATGAAGAATTTTCAGGACGTGACGTAAGACGTTTCTCCAGCAGGCCTTCAGGGCTCTGTACCGAACATCACCCCAATTAATTTTTGAATATTTAACGCTATTATTTTAATAATAAAATATATACTTTAATAATAAAATAACGGATTTTATGTCGGTTATTTCAGAGACGAAACGAAATATAGGAAACGTTTCTTCGCGCATGCGCACTTAAATAATATGAAAATCTATAGTGAACAAAAAACAAAAACTGGTTTTTCTATGATCACTTAAGCAGAAAGCGTATTTATCACGAAGGAGATATTACAGAAATTATTCTGTCTGCTTTTCTTTATAACGACAATCAAAGACAACTCGGACGAAGTGTATTCCGTAAGAAGGTGTAATGCTGAGTGCCTTCAACGACTTTTAACACTCATGGCTGGCCATCTGTTACGTTTTGAGCATTGCTAGAAGCTGTTAGGTTGATAGGTATCTTTCAGTGGGCATTGCACGCAAGCCTTCGATTCTCCAGTCTGCCATAAAGAGCAGTTTGAGAAGTATCAGATAGAATGAGGTCGAAATCCATGCAATTACCATTGAAAAATGTGCGCAGTAATGGGACAGATAATTTAATAGAGTTAGATTATGACAATTTCAGGAAAATGGGTTCTTAACCCTTTTGTTATTTCTTAAGATGTTTCAAGTTCTTATAGAGGTTAAGAAACTTTGTAAGCACTTATATTTCGGCAAATAATCGATAGACTGAGATATATATAGTCTTAAATTTTGATTTCAAAAGTGGACAATACCTGGGTATCTCTTTTATCTTAAGTCTTTCAGTCATGCGCACTAGATCTTATCTGTAGCAGTATGTATTTCTTCTAATTTTATTATTTATTATTTATTTTTTCGTGATAATCCCGAACTTGAAAGACCGTTGAACTTAAAGTACTCCAGTACCGTGAAGGACTGGGAAGAAAGCATTGAACTTGAATATTTTTAGCTGGAAAATTGTTGCTAACCGGAAATTGATGCGTGCTGTTTAGGGAATTTTTTTTCAGAAATAATAGAATAAGAGCTCCTGAGGCCAATATGTCCGGGGAAGGGGGGGAGTTAATATTGATTGGCAATCTCTATGGGTTTTTTCACCGATACAACAGAGAGAGAGAGAATCTATCCAACCAGGCCGAAGTTTTGAAAGGGTGGATACTGGATCCTGTAATGGATGAACCGCAGGTCAGATTAAAAATCAAAAATCAACAAAATGTTTCTGAGACTTTCTTTGTAGGCTTTTTAAAGATAACATCCAGTATTCCATGACTAAGAATTTGTTGTGGTAGTACGTAGATGCTGAGGACCCAATCTCAGAGACATACAGTAGTATCGGTGGCAGACATCTGCCACAAATGAAGTGGATACAAAAGCGAGAGCGATGTAAATTTAGCAGACATTGATATAAGAATCTTCTCTCTACGTGCTCTCCTGTTGTATGGTACTAAACTCTTGTGACCCGCTGCTGTTTGAGTCTCGCGAAGAAAAGTGGAAGACTAAGAGTGAGTGATAAACGTGTCGAAAACAGAGGAAAGAATTTGTCTGTGACCAACACAAATTTACTTATCTCTTTAGGGGTCGCAGAAAACTTGAAACCATACACCGCTCAGTCCTGCTCACCGTGTCTCGGGCGTGCTGCACTGTCAGTACGCATGGTCTCCAGGTCTTGATGGGAGCCCTCCCCCCTGGACCTGGAGGTCGTCCGGTGCACCATATTCTACCACCTGGCAAAAGACAAATCTGTCACCTTCCAAAACTTCACCACCGATCCGGCTAACAACCGCTCTGTGGAGAAGCGACGGCTTGCTACCTTTCTTCAAGAGACCCAACAGCGATGGACAGCCACAGGTAAAGGGGCCATAACCAAAAAAAATCATTCCGGACATCTGAACAACCTATCCGAAGTCACCAACCTGGTTCTCCTCAGGTCTCCTGACAACTTATCTGCTGACTGGACACGGGGCCATCAGGGGAAAACTTATCACTCTGGACCTCACCCACAATCCTTTCTGTTCCTGTGGTCAGCTTGAATCATGAGAGCATCTGATGTACCAGTGCCGATTATAGGAGGACCTTCGGTGCATTCTGATATCAAAAATTCGATTAATTCCGAGACTCCTGGAATCATAGGAAACTTATGCTGAATTTTACAAATTCGTCCAAGGCCTCTCCCACCACCACAGAACCTAGCTGATTTAGTCCCTCCACCAATTTTTCCGGATGGCACCTGTTCCGGGATCTGTGACACCTCAGAACAAGAGCTATGACTTTCAGCTCCGTTACAACGCGGGGGAGGAGACGGTTCCCTGTGTCTTCCCCCGCCACTCCTTCTTTTTCCTCTGGTGAGGCATGGGTGAGGCATGGGTGTGCCCCACTGATCAATCTCAGGAATCTAGGTGGCAAGACCTGCCAGAGTACTATAAAAAAATTACTGGGTACCTAACCTGCCTACCTGGGCGTAGTGTGGCAAACGGTGGGCCACACCATGGGCCCAACGGCTAAAAGGTCAGATGAACAACGGTACACAACACTACATTCTACAATATCGAAACACTTTTAAATCTCTGGCCTCTATCTCGTTAGGGGAATAGTCAGGCGCAAATGTTACAGAAAAGCAATTGGTTAGTCACATTGAGTAAAGACGTTACTCAATGTGACTAAGACTGCGTGTGATTGAGTAACATGGTGATGACAGTCCTAAACTAATTTCAAGGGTTCTTTGGAGAATGGCAGCAACCTTAGAAAGTGTAAAAACACTTGCACAGGAAGATTACTTATGGCAGACACGAAAAATAACTTTTAAATTTACAATATTTTATATTGATTTAACGTTGGAAGTTTATTTTGTCTCGTATATACACGTTTCTTTAATGTCACCTAATGTGAAGCCACACGGAGGGATTCCCATAGCAGTGAACATAACTAGGACTCCACAAGAAAAAAAAAGAAAAGAAATCACTTATGTTTTTTTTTTATTCTTGATCATACATTTAGAAGAAAAAAACTTTGAATTTTCAGTGGATGAAAATCTTGCATTTTTTTATGAATAATAACCTCAGCGGGCATTAAGATTTTATAAAAATGTTCATAGGTGTACGGTTATTGAACAACCACTGAGGATTAAAAATTCCACGTATTTATTTGTTTCTCCCTGATGCACAGAACAAAAATATAGATAAGTGATTTAAACGTATCAAGAAAGTTGAGAAAATATTAAAAGAAAACAATACGATTTGATATTCTGACCAGTTGGGAAGGCAGAACTTTACGTAGACAGGGATAGATTAAAATCTATAATCCTCGCAATGCCGACGATCCAGGAGAAAACCGTGGCTTGCTACAAAATGGAATTTTATGCGAAGCTGAGTTTCTGGAAGGCTGCGCACCCATACATTTACCTGCAGGGAGAAGGCAGAGAGAGAATCAATAGTGAAAGTCAGACTATTTCTACCCAACTTCGGAGAAGCAAAGAGGCTTCGATTCTGTATCGAGGTGCAGTTCATAATATCTAGCTCGGCCACACTATTTCTCAGTCACGCACTTTTTTTCCCCTCAGTACTGCAAAAGTGATTTCATGAATATATTTCGCTGAAATACAAACTTCAATATAATGCAATAAATATTTATGCTGCCAGTTATTTCTGCCTAAAGTAATATTTCTGAGACTTTCTTTGTAGACTTTTTAAAATCTTAGGCGTGAATATCCTCCACTCTAAGACATTTTATTTCAGGTGTTTACTTAAAAAAAAACAACCTCCTTTAAGAGAAATGTCAACTCAAGAGCGGTGGGCAATTGGTGTTGTTCAATAAGATTTTGTATTTTTAATAATCATTATTTCCTATCTGAAGATAGAGGAGATTCTTAAGTGATTCGAAAGTCTTGGTCTGAAAGTTCATTTAAAGAGGATTTAGCAAAACTTGGAAGCTGTGTAGGTACATAAATTGTAAGAGGTATAGGATGAAAGGAGTACGTGTATACTTATCTGTTTTAAAATTCTCTAGATGCAGATGTTATAAAAAGAGAGACAGAGTCAGATTAAAAATCAAAAATGAAAAACAAAACAGAATGGTTTTTACAGAATTCAGCATATGGATTACACAGAATGTCAAGCACGGTAAAAGATATAAAACAGAGTGAAAGAAGGAATAGAAGAAGGCAGCAAGAGATAATAATAATGGTAAAAACACACAGAGAGAACAAAATATAGAAATAAAGACCAAAAGAAGGCAGAAAAGAGAAATAGAAAAACAGAAAGAGAGAAGGGAAAGGGTAGCGATAATAAGAAGACACAGAGAGACAGAGAGAGAGAGAGAGAGAGAGAGAGAGAGAGAGAGCAGTAGTAGTAATGGCAAATGATACAAGAAAGCAAGCTTATATAGCATCAGCCAAAACATACACACACACAGTTCACCCATCTCGTACCGTTCAAGAATTTGTTTAGTTCTTCCTTAAATGTATTATTCAACCCATTCACTTCCACAACAACAGATGGAAGCCTGTTCCAACATCAATCACCCACTGGCTGAAGGCAAACTTCCGCACATCTATCCTGTACCGATCCTTCCTCAACTTGAATTTATGCCCCCTTATGTGTGTAGTCTCAACAAGTGGAAGAAGACCATTAACATTCAGCTTACTCAATCCATTCAAGGCGTTAAATACCTCAATCAGATCTCCCAGCACGTGCCTATTCTCGAGACGCTGCAATTTACAGAACTAAAGCCTTTCTAGATAACAGCAACCTTTTGTTGCCTTCACCAAATCTAGTTGCCCTTCTCTACAACAGTTTCAGCTGATCTACATCCTTCCTAAAGTGAGGCCTCCAGACTTGTATACAGTACTCAAGATGCGGCCTAATGGCCTTATAATCACTTCCTTATCTCTGCTATTAAAGTTTCTGTATATTATTGACAAAACCCCACGAGTTGTCCTGGCAGCATATCTGCAATGCTCAGAAAATTTCACGTATGGATGCACAATTACCCCCAGGGGGTTATCTGGAGTTACCGCTATCCCTATGTAGTACCTTGCATTTGTCAATGTTAAACTTCAGTTGCCACCTCTCAGCCGATCTTCCCAACTTTTCTAGACCCTGTTGTAGTAGCTCACCCTGATGACTGTCGTTAACCAACCTTCCAACCTTTGTGCCATCTGCACACTTAGACATTAAACCTGATATACCTTCATCAGTATCGTTGATACATATTGAAAACAACAATGGAACCAGCACTGAACCCTGGGGAACTCCACTAATAACATAGTAAACGAAGAGCAGGGCCCATTGATAACCACTCTCTGTCTTGTTCCACTTTACCATCCCTTTATCCATAGCAATAACCGCCCTTAATGCCACATTGCTCCAATTTGTGCAACAGTATCAAAAGCCTTCCTGAAATCCAAGGATATGATGTCAAAATAATTTTGTGGATCCAATTCTTTGGTCACTGCATAATAGTAACCCATCAAATGTGCTAGACAAGGCTATCCCTTTACAAATCCATGCTGTGCTTGTAATATAATTGCACGTATGTCCAAATGGTGCTACATTACTTCTTTAACCAGTGATTCCATTATTTTCTCTGGAACAGACAAAGTTGTCCATAGGGACCTCCCCTGAATCCAAGGATGCTCTCATAATTATGGCTAAGCGTTTTCTTACCTCCTTTGTTGCAAAGAGAGTGGGATAGCAAAGAAGTAAAAACATAAAAAAAAAGAACAAAGAAAAAGGGAGAATGATGCAGTTGATCGGGGGTGGGAGATATTAAACTGATTGGGTGGGGAAGAATATTGAATACTGTCGCTTCAAAAACGAAGCTATTGTATACAAATATCCGAAAGATAAAATGAAGGTATTAAATGGAAGCTAAGACGCTCTGAGACAGATAAACAACCAGCTGGGAGATAAATCGATGGACAATAACAGATGAAAAGATATAGACACGGCAGGTTCGTAAACAGATGTTTCCATTTTCATCAGTGTCGTCAATAAAGTGAGCAGGGGCCTGCTCCTCGTCGAATGTGAATTTAAAACAAGGTAATAATCCTTTTCGAGTCGTAGCAGTGTCGAAGAGAGAAAGGTTTCGTCTCATATTAGCCATTTCTTCATCAGATCAATGCAGCTCAGTTAGAATTTCATCGGGCGACTTTCGTTTTCGAGAAACTGCACTTCCTTATATGTCGGGATATCCAGAAGAAAGGAGAATACTCGAGGATAGATATATTAGAGTATTATAAAATTCTTTTATTCGTGAAGAACGCAAAAACAGCTATAAATATTAAAGATCCATACGCACAATGTTCTACAGCAGATAAAAATACTCGAGACGTCATATCGGAATTTCTTTTTTCGCCTTTCTCTTCTTCCGAAGAAAAGACAGAGAAACGAAATAGAATTCAGGAATGACAAAACATAACGTCTGCATTTTTCTCGAGGGAATGTATTGCCGAAATAAATTGGAGCAAAGAAATAGAGGGAAAACTGAAAAGAGGTCACATGTATGTTGTATTATATTAGTGCAACTGAAGAAAGCGAAATTTATTTCTCAATACACTTTTTGATTAATATATGAAGTTTTCAGAACATCCGCGATAATATTAAAGCCAAAACGGGAATACTAAACTTAATGGAAATCGCAGAGTCGTGTATTATCAATGTTAAAGTACAGTTTCATGTTTGTACTTATTATAGTGGGAAAGTACGATCCCAGTTCATTATATTCACTGAACTGGAAAACTTTTTTTAAAGTGTTGAACAGTCACTAGGTGACTGTTTAAAATGTTTTCCATGGTTAAGATTATTTATTTATCTCCATATTAAATAGCCGTTCTTGCAGTATCAAAGGTTAAAATTAATATACTTCAGTCATTAAGGAAGTTTTTGACCATGTCTTAAAATTCAGATTTTTTTTTTTTAAATATGGGACTACTCATTTCAACTTTTATCTTTTTTCTTTCTTTTTAATTTTAATTTCAAAATGGCATTTCAAGCACAATTTGTCTTCCCCTCTATAACAAATGGAGTTTTCCAAAACTGTAGTTTTAGGCTTTAAAGAAAGAAAATTGTGCAGAATTTTAATTTTATAATAATACATGAGTAGTAATAATTTTTTAGAAAAAAAAAATCCTTTGAAAACCATCACTTCATCTCTAATCATAGTTGCTATGGTAATTAGTCTCACTTATTGTTAGAGTATGTTTGAAATGTAGTGCAATACCACGGCAACTCGTCGCAAAGGCAAATTTGTTGTGCTGTGAGAATTAAGACCATTGCATTATCTGTCCAGTTTAAGTCCTGCTGGCTGCAATCCAGATTAAAAAATAAGCTAATTCAGCAACCGTATTAGAAAGAAAGACTATTTCTTGGACGGATTCTTAAAAAAAAAAAATGGAAATCGTCTTTTCAAGAGAATTGATGCTGATAATTGTTTATGGAATCAAAGTTAACGTGACGTTGTCATGTTTAAAGGATATTTTTGTTTAAAGTGCAGTTGGACAGATCCATCGAAGCCAGACATTCACATTATTTATTTATTTATTTAAATAATTATAAGAAAAATAACGACAATATTTTCTCTGGATTGTTAATACTTATTGAAACATCTTCGTGAGGGATAGCACCCTATACCTGCTCCTGAAAGTAAGAAAAACATTTGTACACGTCCTTTCTGTCTCTCCTTAGTTGCTCTTTTTGATAATGCCAACGAAATGAAAACAACACAGAATAAGATGAATGTTCATAAGAACAGAGATGCCGACATAGAAATGAGAGAAGGTCTATTTTTAAGTCTGTATCCGCCTCTTGTGGTCATATCGAGTGTCACCAAATGTCACTGCTTTCTTTTTCTTACTGACTAATTACTACAATATTCTCAAAAATCACACTTGGCATTTTAAGAGGAACAAGAGCATTCTTTGTGGGGTTTCTCGGTAAAATATCGGATCATTTTATTCGCTCTTTTGAACACCTTGATATAGCTCCGGTAGGATATAGCTCATTTCACAACGTCATGCTCTGACGTTGCTTGGAGGAGGATACAAAATAATTGGAGTGCCATGATCAGGAGAAACGATGCCAGAAGAAATGTTTTGGCGTCTATTTTAGTTCGGACTAATAATAGCTGACGTTATATCTGCCTTGTTATAGGAATGACGTCATTGGGTGCGTCTTTAGTATTCATTAGCTGGTTTTGTGTACTTTATTTTTACACTTCCTAACGCCATTTTTAAGTGGAAAGAAATTTTTAAGTTAAAAATCGTAATCAGTTGCGCAGTTCAGGTGGAATTGCTGATCGAAGTTTATGCTGGACTTTCTGAATCTCTAAACTGACAGCAATCATATGAAAATGACATTCAGTCTTTGTGTCCAAAGCGCATGCCAAAATTATGGCGCGTGCGCACTTGACAGTGGGAAAAAAAAAAATAGTAGTAATGACAAGAAAAGTGAGAGGGCGCTATAACACTAACTGCGTAGTTATTTGCGCACAATTAAGAAATATATTTTAGGACTAGATTTCCTGTTCTTGATATTTAATATTATCCACAGTGACAGATCAAACGATTTATTTATGCTTTAGGAATTTCTAAAGATATTAAAGAATCCTTGAAAATGTTTAAAATTATCTCCTGGTTTTCAGAATCTATCTATTATCGATAATAGAGTGAGTAACATTCTGTGATGTACCGTGGTCAAGTTAGGGTTTTTGGCACAATGCCAAGTGTCAATCAGAGCCTTTGATTTCTCATTTCTTGTGCTCAGTTGATCATGTGATGGACGCGCGGCCCACCCATTGACGTGTTCATTTGAAGATTAAGGGAAAAGTGACATTCTCCTCCCACAATTGCGCGTGCTTGGTTGATTCTTTCTAGTGAGACAGTGTTTATTGTCTGGCGGCACCGGAGGTCTCCCTCAACTCCACGTAGTATTCTGTGATGCGTGCAGTTCCCTGTAAAGTCCAGAATATGAATGTAGAAGTGCAGGGTTATGCAGTGTAGTGTTGGATTCTGTTGTTCTTCTGGCCGTTGAGCCGTGGACACCTTTGTGGGACTACCCACGTTGTCCGGCACTAATCCCGTGGAGGTAGGCCAGGCAGTGCAATAGAGGAAAACAACTATGGCTAAGAAATCCCCAGAGTCGTCTGAGCTTTCTAGGGGTACCTAAAAAGGAGGGGCGAAGAGTTTGGATGCTCCTGGGAAAGGATAAAAGATTGCACGGCTAGGATTTCGCACAAAGTTGAGTGCCATAATGGTATGGGTCATCCAAAGATGACAATGCCACCTATCCCACAACAAAGTATACAGGTGGAGTTCTATCCTGTATGGGTTAGATGATTATACAGTGAAGTCCATGTATATGGTCGAGTTTTTGTATTAATCTTCATATTGAGCTGGAATCAAGTTGGCCTGGATTCTCCGGTTGTTCATACGTTTGGTGGACACTTCCTGGTCGAACCGTGAGAGCGCGATGAAACTGTCCTGGTCAGCGAAGAAAAAGTACTCTTGTCCAGATGGAAGCTCTCTCATGAATTCAGTAAGACGAGCTTTGGAGTGTTCATAGTTTGGGCAATGGTACAAAATATGCTGCCAACTTTCTGGGAGCCCACAGGAGTAGTGAGGATCTTCAATAATACAAAGTTCTGCAAGTTTAGCGTTTAGGGAGCGATGCCAGTGAGTATGAAGGAGGTAAAGAGTCTTTCTATTGAGAAGTGTGTTCAGAACTTTCAGCTTTTTTTGGCATGTGTAGCCTTGTTAATATAAGTCCTGATCGGAGCTGGAGTAAGGTACCTGCGACTGACAGACGGCTGAAATTGACTCGAGGTTGAAGGAATTTAATGGTATAAGTTTGAATGTTATAATTAGTTGAGGGGACAAGTTGCTGTCTGAGGCGCAGATATGCGTTGTCCAGGTTTTGGTCCTGGACACAGTTTTCTCAACTTTTTTTTTGTTTGTTTCAATGATACGGTCTGATAGTAAAGGTCTGTTTCAGCTGATTTAGATTTAGTCCTTCGGGTGCAGTGCCTGAAACCACGAAGTCCATTATGTCAATGATGTTTTCTATTCAAGCAGAAACAGGTAGTTGTGTGCCCAAATAGAAAACAAAAGCTGTAAATAAGAAAATTATTGTAAAGTTAAGCACCTAGAAGGAAATGGCTTGTCTGTTCGTCTAGGGGGACTGTAGAATCCATAAACCCTAATCGAAATTGGAGTGCGTATCTTCAAGGAACCCTATTCCTTCAACTCACCAACCAGCTAGCCACGTGAACTACATTGTCCCACAACACACAGCAAATGGGAATGACATTCAGTGCACTTTGAACTTAAACTGTACACCAAGCACTAACGTAGATTCCCTTTCCATACATCTAAAAGCACAACTGAGACCAATACATTGAATACATTTTCAATAACACCTTTCAAACAGGCCTAAGTTGCTCCTAAAAATGTCCTCTATTCAAATCGAAACGAATTTCTCTATACAGCTTTGTATTATTCCATTAAATTGTGGGCTTTCAGAAGGCGAAACATTTAAATACGCTCATCTAAAAGGACCCGTGTGTACAATGGAAGATACAGAAACATGCAAGTGACAGAGAGTCTGTTAACGCGAATGATAATTTAATTTATTGGTGGAAATTAGCGGTGATTATATAGGAGTGAATACTTTGAATTAAATTGTGCGTTAACTTTTCAAACACTGCATCAGAAACATCTTTAATGATTCATTGTGAAAGCCAATTTGTAGTTCGAAAATCATCCGCTAATGAGGTATATTTTACAAAGAGACATAAACTGCTATCCTGATGGAATATGCCAATGCATTATGCAAATGCTTTAACTTTATTGGCTCGCGAAAAATGATGTACAATTTAAGACATCGGGATTAATTACTTTATTTAGATGTATTAGCTACTTGAGGTTTGTAACAGCGTCAGATTAAAACTCCAGAAATTAGAAACCAAACGATGGTGGACATGCTATCTTGTTTGATTTTTGTCCAGTAGCACAACTGTTTATTTGTTGTCAATAGTACTCTAATTTCCTATCTGGGTTACTTATAACATGTAGATACTACACTGATGAGTCAAAATATGCTGACCACCCCTGTATCCACGAGTGAATGCATAGAACCTAGTGAATCCATAGAACGAGTGAATCCATAGAACCTAGGAGTGATGCCACCAACCAGTGCAACATATATAACGACGGCAGAGCAGTGCCTGTTAGTTCGTCAGTACGAAACTCGTGCAATGGGGAAAGGAAGGACCTGAAGGAGTTTGAACAGAATGATTTGTGACGCTAAGAACTCAGGGGCCAGCATCTCAGCAACCACAGGCATTGTCGGCTGTTCGAAGGTCGCTATAGTGAAGATCTGGAGAGAATCGTCCGAAGAGGACACACAATCACACCACGTGTCGGAACGGAAGACCACCGCTGGTTGACCGTCGAGATGAACGGCGGTTGGCACGTGCTGTTAGAGTCAACAGACGGCTCAGGATCTCACAATTAAAGGCAGACTACAAACGGGGTGCACAAAAAAACGTTTCGGAGCACACCATCCAGTGCAGGTCAGTCAACCGTCATCGACATCTTCGTCTGCAGTGGGCAGAGGCGGACCATTCCTGGACATGGACACCTGGAAAAGAGCCTCCTGGTCTGATGAATCAAGGTTCTAGCTCCAGACTGCACTGTTGGACGAAAGCACACCAGTGGCGACGGTATCATAGTTTGGGAGAGAAGATCTTTTAAAGGACTTTTTTTTCATGGATATCGCTTGGTCCCTTTGTTCCTATTGAACAACCACATCCTTCCTCGGCACCGTTTCTGACCAACTTTTGCCCTACATGGTAGTCGTGTATCTAGATGGCACTGGACTCTATCAACAAGAGAGTGCCCTGTGTCACAAGGCCCACATTATGCACAAATTGTTTAGGGATCATATCCAAGCATTTCTTGTGGTCTCCTGGGCGCCAAATTTCTCCGACATTATTCCCATCGAATAATTGTGTGGATGCAGTGTAGCGCAGCATTAAAAGCAAGATGCCGAACTCCGCGGCGTCCTTCTCTCCAGTTGGTCCAGAATACCTAAGAACACCTTCCGCGGTCTCGTGTAGTCAGTGTCACGTAGGTTATCACGAAGAAAGGCACCCAGCACGCTATTAGGTAGGTGGATACAAAAAGAAGGGACTATCCATATACACTGGTCAAAACAATTAGAGAATCACTGCATGATCAGATTGTTAATTGCTATTTTATCCAACAAATACAATGAGATGCATCTGATGATGTAATTTCAGACATATTTGTCCGAGTCTATTGTTTGGAGAATCGTCGGTATACTGGAGGAGGGAAAATCTCAGCGCCAAATTGCATCATGGTTTGTTATGTCCTAGTGTGGCGTAATTGAAGAATCCCAAACAACTCTGTGAACGTACAGGAACCCAGTTAGTTATGAGAAAGTGAATTGTTAATAAGGGGAATGGTAACTTTGTATCTGTGGTCATATAGAACTTATTATCAGGCCCTGAATCCGTATTGTCGGCAGGTATATTGATTATATCCTTGTGACTAATGGTCCTTCACTATGATGGTGCCGTAGACGATGAGTTCCTTCTGATGGACAACAATGTTAAACTTCCCCCTCCCCATAGCTGGTGCGCCTAGGTATTGCAGCTCGTCCGAGATGTCCAGTGACATTATCTGGAATCTCCTCTGTCAATATCTGTCACAGTTTTTGTTTTGTAAAATACCTACACCAATGATAGCTTTTATTAGAACAACCACAAAATTTGATGCAATTTCCTATAAATACTATATACGACTTCGACAGGCAGCAAAAGTTTCCAGCTGATCGATTGCATCATGGAGACCATGACCATTCTTCATTCTCAGGTATTGAACTACAATAGTACACGTGCTCTACACTGTCCTACCAAATGTCATGGAATAGTTATGTACAAAGCGAGTATTTATTCAATTCAAATAGCGTATTGGTCCACCTTTGGTGGTAGTGACTATTTCAGTGTGTCGTGGAAGATCTTCTACTACTTTGTCGTGTTCCACTCCTCTTTTAAAGCATCCCTGAGCTCCATTAACGAAGAAGGCCTTTGTGGCCTTGCATAATTCCGCTTTCTAATTCATCCCAAATTAGGTGGTTTAATTGGGTTGAAGTTCCACTCTGTGCTGGCCATTGCAATGTTCCGATGTTATTCTGTTCAAACCACACGTTCACAATTCTTGTTTTGTGACATGCAGCTTTAAAAACTACCCCGCTTTATAAAAAAAGACTCTGAAACTAGAATTTATGACACGCACTTCCAAATCACCCCCTATTATATTCGTCTGTACATGCTTGGTGTACCCATATTGACCAATTTAGATAGATATTGATATGGGTTGTGTATATCAAATTAGGAAATACTGGCTGCGTTTTTGATTTCGCACAATATCCAGCTATAAAGCGATACATCACCAGACCTGATTTCTGTCTCTATTTATCTATCTATCTGTATATATCTCTCTATCTATCATGCCAATTAATGTATAATGACTAGTTACACCGTCCGTGTTTTGAATTCTGTGTCAGTACTTGCTTTAATCGGTTTAAGATGACCATAATCATCGAAGTCATCCATCACTACACTTCATGCCTGTGAGGAATGTATCAGCTATCTCGCTAAATTAATTGGTGCCCACAAGAGTGTGCATGCAATCTGTTCTATATACGTGATCAGATTACTAGCCCCGCTGCCTACTGCTCGTTTTCCTCCACCGAGATCATAATAAAATGGGATTATGGTGTGGGCTATTACTTTCTTTCCAAATTTATGCGAATTATAATCCTTGCCAGAGGCAAAATGTGCGGTTACTTGGGACACTGGTCTTATTCTGCCTTTTATTTCTGGATTTTTATATTATTGATTAGCGAAGAGTCGAAAAGAATAGTGAGAGGGCGCTGTTGTGGCTGCAATATTTTAGGGCTTTGTTATCAACTGTTTGTTATGACCTTACCATCCTCAATATCAGCTAGATTGATAACGCTACGGTCACTGACTCGATATCTGAATGTTCTTCCAATAAGATGTACCATATAAACCACACACTACAGAATTGTAGTGGTTCTCCTATCTGCACTGTACACAAGATGTTCTTGGCTCAGTTTTTGAAAGAGGGAACAGGGTTGACAACTTGTAGGCGTGCATTAAAAGCAGGATGTTTGTTCTGCCAGTTTTCTCTGTCAGTTGAGTTTGATGCTGAGGCGTAGGCGGTTCAAAGTTTCGGCATACCATTTCTGGTTAATGTTGGCATCAGTAGGTGCTTTGTAGTTTAACAGAAAAAGACGTTGGTCAAAGAAAACCGTGAATTTTCTGATATCTAGTTTAATAATTTTTCTTTCTTGGAGACTGAGGATTCTTCTAATACTTGTATTAGAAGTCTTAACCTTCAACAACACTGTCTGCTAATTCGGCTTTGGTTACACTGTCGCGAAAGAAACTGAAGAGCGATTTTGGTTGTTTTGCAAATGAAAAACTTGAGTTTTGGAGCAGAAATTCTTTTTTTTTCCATACTGCTTGTCTTCTTTCAGATTTACTAGAAAAGACTTCATCAGTAATAAAGCGCATCCTCTTTGGAAGGTACTGCCCTCAATGTCAATGATTCATCACAACTCTCTTGATTAAGATGGCTACTAATAATGTGTATCAGACCTTTTGAACCTCTGCCTTCAGCTATTTCTTTTCCGATATCTGGAAATGTTACTGTATTTTCCGATAACAACGTCAAACTGATGAGCTGCTCTGGCAACCGATCTGCTGCCAGAGCAGCTCATGGGGTCAATGATATACAGGAATTTTGCTAGCAGGGATAAGGAGGTGATTATTCCTTTGTATAAGGCAATGGTCAGGACACACCTTGAGTATTGCATACAGGTATGAAGGCCTCATTTTAAGAAAGATGTAGAGCTGCTGGAATGAATACAGAGAAGCGTAACGAGATTGGTGAATGGAACAAAGGGGTGCTCTTACCAAGAAAGGATTAAGTTCTGATAATTGCAGCGTCTGGAGACTAGACACCATCGAGGTGATCTGATTGATGTGTATAAAGCCTTGAATGGTTTGAGCAGGCTTATGGGATTCTTCCTCTTGCTCAGATTACGCACTTAAGTGGGCATAAATTCAAATTGAGGAAAGACAATTGTAGAATAGATGTGTGGAAGTTTGCCTTTAGCCAGCGGATGGTTGATTGCTGGAACAAACTTCCACCAATCGTTGTGGAAGTTGGTAGCTTAAATAAATTCAAGAAAGAGGACTGGACAAACTTTTGTAGCAAATGGATGGGTGAAATGGGAAGTTTCTTTTAGGCTGATGTTGTATAAGCTTTTTTTTCTTGCATCATATGTCAGAAACTATCTACTATCTTATTCTCTCTTTTGAAACTTCATGTTGAAATCAAATCACACGCATCATGCCTCGATAGTTTTATATGATAATATAGCCCTGAAGACATCTAAATATTTTAAAAGAATGTTCTCTTGAAAAGAAATCCTAACAACTTGTAGTTCATTAATATTAATGTGTCTTAATAATGAACAAAGATTGGATAAATTTTCACTTTAGCCAACGAGAAATTGTTTTAAATCCAGTGCGATTTCTAGATGGAGAACGGGAAAAGCCATCTATCCAGAGCATCCTAGGCATGCTCTAGTGAACTGAGGTTTAGGAATCTGGTTGACTGCGGGTTATACCCTCCCTCTAAAGGTATTATTCACTAAGAGAGCTCTAGGAGCACATGCCTTATAGTCCATTATAAGAAATCCCTCCTACGAAGCCTCCTACAGATGGCTTAACTGTAGGATAATCGGAAAAATCTGAAAAAAAATAAAAAAATCAGAAATTCATAACAAAAAAAAAAGTTTATTTATTATAACAAATGTAATTCGTAAGAAGTGGATTAGCTAGCGATCGTATTTTCTTTTAAATCACCACAAATAGTCTCCCCTGATTAAGTGTGTGGGACATTGATAGGGGTTCTCTTGGGTTACTATCAAAAAATACCTGTGAATGTACGTCGACACAATAGTGAACTATAACGTCCTGTGTATATAGAGGGGCTGTATGGTTCTAAATCTGTTGAAACTCAAAGCGACAAGACGTACGTGGCACAAGATCGTAGACGAAGGTATTTTCTATATTTAGATTTGGACGTTGTAGCATCGGGCCATTGCTTGCTATTTGCCATGTGTGTGTGTTGGAGAAATCCACTCTTGTTCTAGCAGGTTTAATGGGCATATCATGCCTCGCGAGTTTTCAACCCAGCTATTTGGAAACAGATGCTGGCACCCAGATAGATAGACAGCGAGAGAGCGAAAGAAAGACAAAACATTTTTTCCCCGCTGCAGGCCATAAATGTCACGAAAAAAAAAAAACTTAGAAGACAACACACAAGACTGAAACTTCAAGACGATCCGAAATATGCTTTTTTTTGACACTAATGTAACTCACGCTGTGTACTTCAGAGGTCTTTTAAGATGCACCAGTCACGCTAGGTGGTGTGATGTGTATGCGATTGTCCTATATTTAAGATTATCGACCTACTAGCACGATAACGCTGAGCTCTAATTCGCAATACCTGTACCGCGGAGTTGATATTACCGCAAGCACAAAGACACATTTGGAATAATAAGGACATTCCGAAGACATTTGCATACAGCGTGACTTCGTTCCTACCCTCCCCTTGGCCTTTAATAAATGAAAACTGGCTTCTTTGTGCACTAAATATGGTTAATTGCTATTAATACACTTCATTCTTAGAATATTCGAGTACAAACTGGAAACTGGTACTGACTATGAGTGCGCGCAGATGCACAATGATCAAAATAATTAGGAAATCACTTTATAATCTATTGAACAATCTACCGTATCGATAAGTACGATAGATTGTCCAGATGAGTCCATTTGTGAACTATAGCGGTTAAACACAATACACATATCGATTGCTGTAGTGAAACACCTGAAAATTGCATCTCAGACAGATTCTCTTGGGTCTACGTCGTGCAGAGTCATTCGGAAGGGGGAGGGGTGCTCAGAACATCAAGTTGCGGCATGGCTTGGTGTGTCACAACTGTCATCAGCAGGTTGTGGAATCAGTTCCAAGAAACTCAGACCACTCATAGACCATCAACAACTCTAAAGAAAGATCGCTGTCTGTTTCTCTTCTTGACCATCGTAATGGATACTTGGACGCTTCCCATCTACTCGAAGATATTGCAGTAGCGACAAAGGGCACGAGTATCAAAATAAACCGAAATCGTCTGCATGGACATGGACTTCATGAGAAAAGATCCATTCTGTCTTTTCATATTATAGGGCACGCCCTTGACATCATAGGGTCAGAACAATGTGGATACTTGAACATCATAATTAGACTCACGAGGAACGGCGTTTGCTCTTTACAGATGAGTCCAGGTTCAGCCTGCAGTCGGATTCTCACTGGTTCCCAGTATGGAATAAAGAGAAATATCGTTGTCGTCCATCAGAATTAACTCTTCGCCTACAGCACCAGCACATGAAAGGACCACATGGGTCACAGGGACTCATCTTTATCCGAAGTAAGCGTATTCCTGTAGGTACACCCTGTGTACCTAAAGGAATACGCTCACTTTGGTGGGGATGGGTTGTTCGTCTGGAGTGCCATTAGTCTGGGGATCTCAACATCATCAGGAAGGGAATGGTCCTTTCATGGCTGGTGCTGTAGGCGAAGAGTTAATTCTGATGGACAACAACGCATTGAGATATATCGTCTGTATAGATTGGTTTTCCGGCACCCCTGACTTAGATCCAATCGAGCACGTCTGGGAAGCTCTAAGAAGGTGTATTGCAGCTTGTTCGGACCGACAATGACACTTAATCAGCTGAAAGTAGAACTTAGATCAGTTAATATATCATCTCCTTCCATCTTGAAAAAGATGGAAGGATCATCTATCTTAACCCAACAAGCAGCTCTGAACATTGTACAGTGTTATTTATTGTACTACAGAACTTCTTAACAACCTTTACCGACGATTGGCAATACACAACTCAAAAGACATTTGGTATTTATTGGTGTGGAGACTTCTTTTGATATCTAAGCTCAGATGTCAGGTTTCGTTAAGAACAGGGCTTCGCAGCTAACGAGAGAGAAAGAGAGACACAAGAATATCCAGTTAGGGATCATACTGAATGATCCTTTGAGGATCATTCAGTATATTCAATCATTAAATATACTAAACTAAGAACATAAACAGAAACGACAGTGTTTCTTTTTACGTAATTGGATCCGTCATAGTTTCAGATTTCGACTATGGATTTTGTCCACTGTTTATGAGAATTTTATTTTCTACCATTACGTAAAATTCGAAGAGCATCAGCAGTAAAGAAAAGAAAATCGGATCATAGAGAAGAAGATTCCGATTTTAGCGATATTTCCTGTAATAGGGTTATTGATATTGGCACACTAATGATCAGTTTGTGTGCGCTGGCCTAAGTGGTAAGGTGATTGTTTGCAAAATACAATGAGATCCTACTCTACCCTTTTTTTTGAAGACGGCGTATCATTAGAAGTTACTCTAAAATTCAAAAGAATTGGATTTTGTTTTTGGTTTATGAAATTGTGAAATGTTCTGTACTTCGAACAGAGCAAAAACAAAACGTATATACGAGCATCTTCAGGATTCTAGTATCTTTAGGATGGATAATTAATAGCGACACTGACATCGAACAACAGCAATCTGTGAGGACTGTATTTCCTATTATTCAATTTCATTGTAAATGCGTACAGTATGGTTTTGTACGCGGAAATTTTGCTCAGAATGATCGATGAAACCTAATTATTTAAATTGTAAATAAGGTAACTTTAAAAATAAGATTTGTAGAAACTGTATATATGAACTATCCTCCAAAATGTATTCAGAAGCCTTGAAGTAATGGATTAATTATCCTTGAAGTATTGTCTACAATATCAAGGTAAGAAAATCTATACATTGTTGCATTTAAAATATTGGCTATCCATTGCTGTACCACGAAAATATCCTAATTCCATCACACGTCCACCACTGCACTTCACAGTTGCGACCATGCAGTGCGTATTGAAACGCTTAGCAATGCACGCTCACTTTCAGGACGAGTTACCTTGATATTGCTCTTTAAACAGAGTAGTGCAATACCGATGCAACTCGTTGTGAAGGTAGCAATGACTCCATACTAGATATCTCTATTTCAGACTTTAATTACAGAGATTTGCTATTTATTGAAGGAAAATCTTTATTTTTTTAATATGAATTAGATAGACTGCATCACAAGAAAACCTTTTTTCCTTTATCTACCGGGAATAAAAACTCTGGTTTATAAGCCTAAAGAGCATATCTTCAACTATCTTTCTTCTGTTCATTTAACTTAAATATAAAGCTTTCAAGCTCTTCGGTTTATCCTGATGATCTCGTATTCACTAAGGTACATACCTTTTTATCAACTTTTAATCTATTTTTTCACAAATTGACTACTAATGCGTTTCTTTTATGCAATTCTCTGTTAACCATACTAATTCAACGCAAGTACTACATTGTATTCCACAGTAAAAGTTTCGTCCCCCCCCCAAATTTCTGTTTAAGAAGCAAAATTCTTTACTCTTTTCAAAAGCATTTTAAGCGGATCTCTCTATATTAACATTACATTTAAAAGGTTTATTGCATTTACTTTGTTCTCTACAAGAGTTTCAAGATTATCTCCTTAGAAGTCTCTACTGTGGTTTTAAAGTTTTCTTGGAAATCTTAAAAGCTGCTTAGTCGCTATTTGCTTTATGGTTTTCACTTTATCAAATATTTCTCTTTACAAGTTTTTTTAGAGCAGAATATTCAATAATGAACAATTCAGTATCATTTTGGCATGCTTTAACATTGAACCAGAATCCATGATTGTGTCTTAATTCGACGCATGCGCAATGGCTTCCATTGGTTCAAATTCCGTTTCCGGTTTTAATCTTTCTGCCCTTGAGATGTCTTAAATTCTCAACAGGTAGATACAGCGAAGGAAGCATATATTCAGAGAAAAGTTTTGAATATATAATGAGATCAAAAAAATAATAAAAGTGAAAACTTTAATTGAATCACAGTTGGCATGGTGATAGATACAAGAGGGGCGTTCAATAAATTATCTTCCTACGGTACTTCCCATAGTTATACTTGAATAATTCATGATTTATCATGTTCCTACATATCTCAACTTGAATCATAATAATTGTGATCCCATTGTTTATAGGTTATGCTGCTGTAACAGAAAGAAGAAAGACACCTCTATTAAATTATGGATTTGCTGAAATTGGAGCATCTTTCACTCATTAAGTTTCTCACCAAAGAAGCAAATGGGCCAAAGGCCATTCATGAAAGGATGATGGCTCTGTATGGCAACGGTACACCTTCACAGCATCGGGTGAAATTCTGGTCAAAACAATTCAAGTGAGGTAGAAAATCCATCGAAGTTGATCCACGTCCAGGAAGGCCTGTGGCAGCAACCACTCCAGAAATGTGACAAACTGTGGAAACCCTTGTGCTGAATGATAAGCGTTTAAAGGTGTCTCAAATCTCTAGGGAATGTGACATATCCGAGGAAACAGTAATAACCATCCTCCATCAACATTTGGGGGATGCTAAGGTCAGTGCAAGGTGGGTACCCAGATTTCTGACCCCTGTGCAGAAGCAATTCAGAGTACGGTGTTGTGAGGAGGATTTAGAGCTTTATGGAAGGTATCGTGAAACTTTCATGTCCAGAATTGTTGCAGATGATGAAACATGGGTTCATCACTGGGATCCTGAGACCAATGAAGAATCAATTCTACCCACCCAAAAAAATTCGGCCACCATTTTTTGGGATGTTGAAGGAACTTTGTACATTCACTACTTGGAACACAAGCAGACAGTCACTGAAGAGTCATATGCATCCCTACTGTACAACCTAAGGGATGCCATAAAGGAAAAACGCTGTGGAAAAGTTTCCAGAGGTGTTCTGCTTCTTCACGACAACGCACCATCCACAGGTCACATGCTGTTGCTGCTGCTTTGAGAGATTGTGACTTTACAGAACTTACCTATCCACCTTACAGACCGGATCTAACCCCTCCAGTGACTATTTCCTGTTTCGACACCTCAAAAAAAAACATACGTGGACCTCGCTTTGCTGATGATAATGAACTGAAGTCAGCTGATAGTACAATAGATAGTACTATTAGGTTTTCATCATTTTACACTGCAGCACAGAACTTTTGCACAGGTGTATACATCTTACATTTCTTCGAAAATTACTTCTAAATGAAACATTCCTTTTATTTCTACTCATATAACCTTCACAGCTACTCTTAGTCTGTTAAGCTGGTTATAACTGTCATATTTCATATTATTTTTTCGCTTTGAGTAGTGAAAAAAAAAAAAGAAAACAGTAATTGTCAGTTGTTACCACGTTATTACTTTAAATGGTAATATTATAATGAAAAATTTTGCCGCTGTCTGATCACGATTACAAAAATAAAAGCAGCTAATTAGTGAACTAGCTAGATTTTCAAGTGACATCTTTAAAATTTCTCTTTTTATTTCAGTCTCTGATCTCTCGAAAAGAAAAAAAAAAGCCTTATGGAAGTAAGTAGTCAATACGAAATGGGGTTTGAAACTGCCTCGATAACAAGGACCCCTTTTGCGCTTATCCTATTATGTTTTTCAGAGCAAAAAAACACGCACACACTTACAGAGACTCCTGATGTGTAGCGAGAAGCATCACTTGCTACTACTGTACAATATTTAGACCGCGCTGGTAGAAAACATCGTTAACGACAAGGAGACGCAAAGAAAGAAGCGCAAAGATAAGGATAGCTTTGCCAAGTTTTTGACGTGCCCGAAGCAGAGCAAGGAGGGCACTTCAAAAATATCATCTCAGTGTGCATTACCTTTTGATATGGAACTGTACTATGTAAGCCGGCGATCGAGGGTTTCAGCTAAACCACCTGGTTGCAGGATTGTTATGAAAGACAGGTTTCGAATATGGAGGGAAAGGAGAGAGGCGCAATACATGTTATTTTTAACAAATAAAATTTAAAATACGTAATCAGCCATAAAGTTTTGTTTTCAAGACAATTTTCCACTAAGGAAACGAAACAATGGTCAGAAAACACACGGTTTCTGTACGCAGAATACATTAATACCTCATTGCCTTAGTTTCTTTGGCGCATAAAGCAACAGCTTGCTGGAAAAACAGTTCCTTCCGTCTGATATGCAGCCACAAGTTTTATCATCAAAACTTGTAGCTTCCTCATATTGTATTTTAATGTTTTCACATAAATTCTACCTTGTCTGGGAGAATTGCAGACACTTTCAAATTTAGTCATAACTCGCGATTTTTTCTCAACACTGCCCTGTACTTACTCTTAAGTATATCTTACTTAAGATACAGATCTCTTACTCTTAATATTATTAGTCCCAACGTGTATGACAATATCATCTTTCGTGCCTTTGAAGATGATAGCTACTCTACAGCGTCATCAACTTTAGCCTCTTGTAGGCGTACCCTGCTCTTCTTCCCCTATTCTTTTTGCACAATATGTATCTCGTTTAACGATAATAGAATCATCAACGACTGCTAATGTTTCCGATTATATTTAATATACAACCAGAAAAGTATTATATAATTTATTAAACGTTTATCCTTTGTCCTTTTAAATATAGTAATAAAAATAGATTTCAAGAAAATAACCCCAGGTGCTCACATCTGCTGAGTACGGGCTTGGCACACCCAGGGTTCTGAGTTGGATATCATTCTTCTCTTTCTTTGTGATTCCCTTCTACTTCAATTTAAACAACGGATAAAACACTTTGAACCCCATTTAAATCATATAAAAAATACATTTATTGGAATTAAACAAATGAGATTCGTTTGAAAGTAGTGCAAAAAATGCAAATTTAAACAAATTCTCGTTTGTCTAAAAAGTAGTGCAATACCAAGGCATCTCGTGTTAAAGGTGATGTTCATTCTTCAGTGAGTATTGATCATTGACTTTAGCACACACATTAAATCCTTTTCACTAATTAGTTGTCAGTTCTTTAGAGAACTAATTAGGTTTTAGGTTACCAATGTGAGTACCAATGACATTAATCTCCCACAAACTGAAAATTTGGCTGAAAAGTGCAGGTGCAAGGGTTCTTGCCGACGTCATTCAAGTGACTGTAAATGTCCAGAGAAACTATTAGTAGAAAGGGATCCTACACAAAAACAAAGAAATTAATCAACTAGTTGTATCAGTTCTAGTTTCATCATCTGTGCCTTGATTTAGGTGCTGCTTTCTCATCCAACTAAAGGAAATCGTTTTGCTAAACACACAAGTCAAATCTCGGTTTACTGTCAAAGATCATACCCAGTTCTCCATTATTTCTGCTAACCAGACCAATATAAAGGCACCTTGGTTTGGGGAATACACAGACACTGAATTCTTCTTCGGTGAATATACTCCAGTTTCTGATTTATTCGGATTTATCTTTAGACCATAATCATTCAGGTAGGATGATCTTTTTCTTAAAGATGTTTATTTATTGAGAGATGAGTTTTATATCGTAAATACAACGATGTCTTGAATCAAAAATAAGTACAATGATTTAAGAGGCCTTGAAAATAAGGCTAGACAAAACTCCTCTCTGAAGGATCTGTTGGGAGAAGAGCAGATATTACAGCCTGGATAGTTCCATGGTTGACCATGGTATTTTAACATTTAAATGGCCACAGTAGAACAATATACAAACCTTTGGGGAAAACGAGTAGACGAACTTAGGAAGTTACGATCAGTGTGTTGTCGACCACTGGAATAAACTGCCTTCTTTGATGGTTGACGTTGGGAGAATGGTGCTGTTTAAATATTAAACAGCACCATTCGCCAGATCTGGCGCCATGCGACTTTTTTCTGGTTCCAATAAATAAAATCCACCCCATTAAAACGAACTTGAGCAGAGATAATACATTATTAAGTAAAGTACAATAACTGCTGTTGCCTGCCCACTTTTAAACCTGTTCTTCTTTTATAAATATCTCATTGATACCGTTCGAAGTAGTTTCTGAATATTTTTGGTAGAGTAGTATCTATATTAACCCCTTATTTGCATTTAAATGGAAAAATATTGACGTTCAGAGGAATCCAACGTAAATAGATGATATTCATAAACAGAATCCATCCCACAGATGTAGATAAAAAATTTCTTAATTGATGTCCACATAACTTGATCAGCTCCCACCTTAAATTGTCACGAATTATTCCAGGTTTATGGACATGGTTCATTCCAACTGGATGCGAAGGTATTTCTTATTATCATGGTAAATGGATTGTGTTCTGTTGGTATGGACTGGATCCACTCATGCTATTAGAAGATCGTGTTGCCTCCAATGAATATTTTTTCGTCGTATTGAATAAACTTTACCCTTCATTTTTCCCCTGATTGCGATTGATTATTTCAAGACGATAACGCAAGTGTTCACCTTCCAGATAATGTATCTGAATGATTCGTGGAACATTTCCAAGATTTTCAACATTTTCCTTGTCCACTAATTCTCCAATCTGAATCCAGTTGAGAATGTTTTGGACATGTTTGAAAGGCCAGCCTGCTTCGCAATTCCCTATCGACCACAAAACAGCAGCTGACAGACATCCTGTTTGAAGAATGGTCGATTCTGGAGTTAGACTGCCTCAAACACCTAGTAGACCGTACTTTTGTGATGAAAATTCAGTGCAACTCTCATCTCAGTCCGACTAACTCAGCTACTCCTTGAAAAAAAATCCAAAATTGCCTTTGTATTGAAACCATCTTCCCATCATTTTGATTCCCCTATTTAAAAAAATGAATAATCGTTTATTTAAATTCGATTTGCTGCCTCTGCAGGACACATCTGAGAATGTGATAAGATTAATATTTATGGTCTAAACATAACATATACAAATAATGTACCGAGATGGAGATTAACTACTCAGACTGCATGTCGCAATCAAATTAAATGTCACAGGGATTTCTTCGAATTTGCAAAATGACCTGTAGATTATGCGGTGAAGGAAACAAATTAATTTTAGATGCGCGAATGTTGGGTTGTTGTCCTTTTCAGACAACTTCTGAAACAAATCTCCGTGGAAATTCATTGATATTATGTAAATTGGGACATGTGTCGTGCAAGATTTCCATTTATTCGATGGTAAAACATTCATGTCTGCTATTGTCTGCTGTGTAAATATTTTTGGTTTCGATGAAACAAAAATAACGGAGAAAATAGCACAAAAGAAATCCGTCCTGCGATATTTATTCTAATTTTAGTGCATTTGAATTGAGTTATGAGCCAGAGCTGCTAATACTCAGTGTACAATTTTTCTCCATCTGTGTCTAGAGATGCTTTCATTATAGCAAATTATAATTATGAATCTCCCAGACTTCACTTGGATTTTACTCAAAGTTGGAAACGTCTGCCAGTAACTATGGATTCAATGAGAGGGTAGCTGCGCATAAGCCAGGATTGTCTGATGGAAGCAGTCTAAATGATATGGAACTGTTCCAAATGGCTCGGACTTGTCAGTTCCCATAAAGTCCATGACTTTGGAGTTTTGAAGAATTAACGTGCTACTAGGCAATGGAAGTATCGATGGGTTGTGGTCATTTCCAACACGAAAACGGTCCATTGTCTTACAGTGAAGGTCACAGAGGACTAGTTTATGGACAATGACTTCGAAAAAGTTGGACAGGGCTCAGAGCCAGATCTCAACTCCATTGAACACGTTTAGGAGGGATTAGAATCGGAATTGAAATTGGAGGAATCGAATCTCAATTCAGTTGAACACGGAGGCTGTGGCCAATTGTTCCAAAAGGGTTGCATTGCAAAAGGAATGGAGTCGAATTTCGGCAGACAGTGGTAGAAAGTAGGCCAAGGAAGTTTGAGGCTTCCATACATTCCTAATACAGAATAGGATCACCTATTCTGTATTAGGTGTTTGAATTGAACAATCTTTTCGTAACTGCCTTTATCTATCCAAGTATATTTTGTATTTTTAGTCGCATATCGTAGTTTAAGTAACCTCGATGACTTAGCCATGCCTTCGTGAGGTAGGACAGTTGGTAGGATCGCCGTCCTCCACACACTGGGTGGAAAATACCTACTTCTTTTAGGGCTTTATCACAACGTGACCGAGTTAGTCGGTCTCAGACGAGGGTAGCATGGTTGTATCTCTCTGAACCTCGGATTTTCATCCAGCAAAACAGAAAATCAACCTCAGAACACACGGAGGAACATGGCTTTAGTCGCTGATGCTACAAAACCTCTACTACACGACTTAACCAGAATTAATTTTCATGTGATAAGTCTGGGTTCCAATCTGGTCAATGGAATAAATTTTTCGAGGATTTTTCATCCCTTGCTAACTCAGACTGAAATAAACGTGACTGACAATAAAACCAACAAACCGACCTTTAGAACAGACGCTGTTTAGAAACTAAATTGGTGTTTCATTGCTTAATTTTTCTGTCTCTTCCCACACTACGCTTCTCTGTTTTAGTTTTATTCTGTCTTTTTCTCTTCCTCCCTTTTTCTTACACTTCCTCTTTTTTTTTATTCTTCTGATCATCTATTATAATTAAAGCGATTACTGATTAATTAAGATTTCCAGAGCAAATGTATAAAAGGGATGTTTAGATTTTGTATCTCCTTGGAGTTCACTAATTATCCCCGAACGTTTATCTACCACAATTACAAGAAGAGGGTGATTTATGGTCTCAAGCGAGCTACACGCACACACAAGTAAGTCGTGTATCGTCCTTGACATGACAATAATAAGGATATCACTGTTTCTGCCTTAACCTTTTCCACACGCCCAGTCGTGACGAAATCCTACAGAAAACCGATTCTCTATCATTAACTGGAAAGCCAAGCTCTCCTTACAAGTCATTTTTACCCTCTCGCTGTTTCTATGTGATAAATTGTTGGTGATTAAGTTGTGCGCCTGCGAAATGTTTATTTCCAGCAGACAAAATAAAAGATACACCAGAAAGTTATCTTTCCACTTTCCTTTTGCTCTTTCCAGATGTGAGCAATGATAAATATCTCCACGGATACAATGTATTCTTTTTAATTGAACAATGTATTTATAAGTGGGTACACTGCGGGTGAAAAGTATTCTGATTTCATTTTGAAAAAAGCCATACCTTTTTGGTGAAACATTTTGCAATTACTTTTGACCTTTAGTTTATATTTTAATAACGTCTGACCCTCCATGTAGCACATAGTGTTTAATGTCAAGCGGCTCCGTGTTGTTTTCCTTTGGCCACTTAGCAGCAGCCCCAGGGTCCCCATTGCCCATCTTTCATACGAGGTGGACCAGGTTGTAGGGTGCGAAAGGTTCTCTGGCTGAGGCGAACCCCGGCATCACCAATGCTTGCCAGGATGGAAAAGAACTGAGTTCGAATCTTCGATAACTAGAGGAATTTTTATGGGCCTTTTTCACAACGAGTCAGTTGGTCTCATCTGAGGGTAGTATGGTTTTTGCCCCTCAAACTCTGGTTCTCCGTCCAGCAAAACAGAAGAATGATAAAGCGAGATTCCTTCCAACTGTAGTGGAATCCATGCCACGTTCTGTGTGGGTTGTAATTCGGGGAAAATGTGGTCCTACTAGATATCGAATAAAGTTTCTAAATTTTGTCCAGTGAGTGTAGTTCTCATATTTTAAAATGATGAACAAATATCGTTCCCCCTTGTAATATTTGGGAGTGGGAAGGCCTTTGTACTATTATTTAGTATACTGTAATATATTACAGTGGAGAACTATTCTGTGCTGCTGTTGTTGTTGTTGCAAATTTGTGCCCCTGAAAAGAAATAAAATTTTTCATAAACTTGGAGTGTTGAATCATTTTGTCATAAGGGTTGTGTGTTACAGTAGCGAACAAGGATCTGAGGACCGAAAATGTTGCTCATTATGTACAATGTGCTGCTAACAGGAGCAATTTAAATCGCGCATAGCATCTGTGGGGTTTCCCACGAGCAACACGTCGCTAACGTATAGAAATTTTAATGCTCACCCCCTCTACAAACCCCCACATCCGTTTCGTCTTTGAAATAATGGATCTTTGGTTAATGAGCTGAAGAGCTGGCTATGCGAAAGAGAGAGAGAGAGAGAAAGAGCAGAAATTTTGTGATGAAGTAGAAATGGTTGATAATAGACAAACATTCCGTTTAGAAGACAAATATGGGGCGAGTGTTTTTCAGGATATGAAAAGAAAAAAGGATTTAGAGTTATTTGCATCAGAAAGAGGCCAGTAATGGCATTTGTTTAGAGTTGAATGGAGCATTTGGATGTCACATGACGTGTACTTGAACAAATGATTGGAGTTCGCGAATTCAATAGAAAATAACGAATGTAGACCTAATAGCTTTGCTACCCTTTCTAACGATTGATTTATTACTGCGCATAGCGTTCTCACACTTATTGAACAATAGGGTGAATTTGATGGTTCCATTGACCTTATTTGGAGAAAGGTCAAATGGATATAAAATATAATAAGCGAATTTATCTACCACCTTTAACGATTAAGCTGTTTTATTGAAATGTTACGAGTTAACTGAACCCTTGAACTGTTTAATGGCTTCACATTACCACGTAACACCCCTCTTTCAACCAATTAGAAAGGTTAAAGTTATCCCCAATATATTTCCCACCCTGCTCTCCTATCCTGTATTGGACGAAAGTGTAAAAACCGCAAGAAAGACGCTTCATCTTTCTTTATGATAAGAGTCACACTATTCGTAATGGTTCTAAGTTGCTCTTGCTGTTCTGTTTCAACCCTCATCCGGTTCTCCCGAATTCTGTCACTGAGACATGAGGAATTGATAGGTGCGTCACAAACGAGATTCTACCACCTGTCAACATTGTCGGGTGCCTTGATGCTTGGGTTTAATGATGTGTAACCTCTTGAAGTATCGATGGCGAGTTACATAACATTGCCATAGCGAACTCTTAAGTTGCTGACTCTTCCGTGAAGTGTTAATAGCCGGATGGTGTTACTTCGAATCGGTGGAGGATGGAGGAATAAACGTCTTAGATGATTAATCATAGAAATCCACAAAAATCTTTCACAAGTTATGTCAGCGAATATGCTATGTGGGGGGGGGGACTTGTTTAATGTGTGTACAGAACTTGGGAATTAAGGCCCATCTGGGAGGGCCAAAACATGTTATTCATTACCACAGGTGATTGAGTAAAATTAAAGATTGTCAGATACAGTTGCTCGTTTACTTGCTTAATTTGGATTTAAAGCGAGAGAATGTCTTTTATAGATGAGACACTTCGACTAATTTATGAACATAAAAATTTAAAATCCCTTTTTTTGTAAACAGCGAAATGTAAACAACAAAAAGGGAACCGAATACAAAATATAAAATCCTTACAGTTCAATGCTATAAAAGGTTATATTTTCCTTTAAATTTTTAATACTTTCTATCTCTTTTGATAAAAGAAATATATTTTAAAATTTGTTCTACATGCACATATCTTTTATTTTCTTGTTTTCTCTTATAGATATAATTTATAAATATTTTTATTTATACAATAATACTAAAAGTTCCTTTTTATATTTATAAGTATTTATATTGGATTATAATTTACTCTGACTAGCATATTCCGGAGCTTAAAATTGTATTCTGTCATATAATTTTTAAATTATATTGCATGAAAAGAAAATCTGGAACAACCGCACCCCTGGTGTGGCACATAGGGTTCGAGGATCTGTTCTCGGTATCTCTGCGAAGTTATGGTACCCTTATATAAAACAGGAAGAGGGGTGCGGCCGTTGATCATTATTCCACCCAACACGAAACAGCACCTCCACCATAAGTGTCCCTTTCTCTGATGTTGGAGGGATGGAAACGCATTCCTCGTTGTCTCCAAACGGAATAACGTCTAGAATCTGTTTGCAGGATAAAAAGGGATCCATCAGAGAACAGAACTGTACCCCATTTCTCAGGGCTCCAAGTCACACGTTCATGGCACCAGTTTCCATGAGCTCTGTAGTGGTTTGGGGTTAATGGGATACAAACCACTGGCTTCCTTGGGTAGAGTCCACTTGAATTGAGTCTTCTTAACACAGACCGGTTGTGGCCGAAGCAACCCAGAGAAAGAAATAGTTGATGATAGAATATCGTAGAGTTCAGTCATGCTGGTAGAGCCAGTCAGCGGTCTGTTCTCGTTGACGTAATCCTCAGGCGACATTGGCCAGCTCGAAGTTTCTACCTCCTGAAACTGCTTTCATAATACTGAGATGACACTGTGTGACACAGTAATCCAAAGTGCCACCTTCCCGTGCGACTGCCCAGATTCATGTCGTCCAACGGCCTGCCAACTCAAAGAATCATGTAAACGACGATGACTTGCCATCCTGAGTACTAGAGATGTGGCTATCCCACTAAGCAAGCCAAAAAACCGGAATGAAGTGATGTGGTCGCAACCTGTGTTTTTATAGGCACGAATAATGTGCGGCTCGTTAAGGTGGTAGATCAATTTTTATTGGATACTCGGAATTTGCATGCCAGGATCCCTATTATATCAAATATTCGCCTTCAGGGACACTGTCCAAAATAAAATATTAATGAGAAACATTTTGTTCTGTTAATTTTGTCGGGGAGTGTAATTGACTAAGCCACATTCGGCCCTCAGTCTCTTTGCAATCTCTTGCAAACTATGCATTTGAGATTTTAATGGGAAAAATTTCGAAATAAGAAAGTGTAAACGAGTTTGAAAGAACTCAGATTGCAAATTAGAAGGAATCGATGATTTATTGGTAAATCGTGATAATTTTTAATGAGAAAACATGACTCATTGAAGAATAATATGAAAGGTAATTTATTTAATTCTTTAAAGCCAATATTTTCAGAAAAATTGCTCAGAAAGTTCTTCTATACAGTAATATCTCTACCATACTGTCCTCCGTAACCCAATTATCCAATGAAATGAGTCACTTGCACATTTTTGGGTGTTATGCGTGTCAGTGACACCTCATGATAACACAGAGACCTTCCCCAACACGTGTTCACACCTTAAGTTTTCTCACACGAACTTTTATCCAGAATTTACCCAACAAAAGAGAACGGTGTTGTCTGAAAATTTCTTTCCCATACAAGTATCACGAAAAAGCCCCATTAATGATTTTATCGGCGATTGTGACAGGCTATTTTATTGTTGCTTTCCAAATAAATGACTGTTTGCCATCCACCATAGGCCAAACAACAAACACAGACAGATTTATAACTGAGACTACGATGTTAAATGTGTTTATGGCGCTGAAAGAAGTTTAGACATCTTTCTCGATTAATAAGCACAGGAGGTGTCTGGATGGAAGACCATTAACCTGCACGGAAAAATACAATCTACCCAGAATTCAATGCGATGAATTAAGTAATGTTTCAACAGCCTAGAAAGAAAGAATAGAACAGTAACTATCGATCAGGCTTATCTTTTGTATATTAATAAATGCATTTCGTGCCTTTATTTATTTACTTCCGGTCAAAACCGGAAGTTGGTTTTCACATACGTTATTGACAACCAGAGGCAGAATTAGATTGAAAGTACATTGGGTTCTAATAAAAAGAGAGAAATTTCCTCGCCGTTTTTCTTATTTAAGAGGAAATGGAAGACCGATAGTAAAAGGTTATACACGACAGAGAAGTATTAGACACAATATACGGTATTGATTTTTACGATTGGAAATATTGCCAAGGAGCAAATATACAGCATCTTTAGAGAGAGAAGAAAAAAACTATTAATTTTCCATTGGCCTCGTTTGCTGTGTACTATCGAAGTTTATTTCTCTTTTACTGCAACTGAGACTGTCTTACATTAGAATGCTTCCACTTGATGTCTCTTTTATCTTTCGTTTCTGCGTCTTGGCTTTCTTTTGTGACTTTCCTACAAGCGGATATTTGATATTTTACATCCATTTTAAAAACAGTAGAATGAAGATAGAGGGGAGAAATGGCAGCAGTAAGGGATAGTTGGTGTTTATTAAGTGAAGCAATAGTGTTTTACATCTGTTAAGAGCTTTTCAGGTTCCAAAAGGGTAGTAGAAGAGGTGCTTTTTGTTTTCATGAATACCAGTTCTCATGAAAAATTGCACAAAAGGTGGTAGTGGAGTCAGAACAGTTCCAAGCTGTTCTATTTGCAAGTGATGTTTACATTTATTGTCAAAAGTGTTGCTCTGTCTAAATTTTCTTTTTCCCTTTGTTTTTTTTTTATAAAAAGCATATACTCACATATATATATAGTATTCACCTACGTTAGAATTTTTCTCTTGTAAGGTAGCTGACGTAAATATTTCCATAACTCAAACACAGCGCCCTTTTGCCTTCAACGAGTTGCATTGGCATTGCACTACTTAAAACCACTTCAAAACAGAAAAATGTTATTTGAAGAAGTAAAATACCGAGGCAACTCCTTGTTTTGGTATTGTAAAGCACACATATTAAAATTCTGGATAAATGAATACGAGCATTGACAGTTTAAAGTTGTTTGTTGGATTTATTGGTGGAAGGGCTACTAAGGCCATAATGCACACAGTTTAAAGATTTCATTTTCAAATGCATTATACAATAACATGCATGACAAACCTTTTAAGATATACTCTGAAAATAGAATAATTTTTAAAAACGTCTGCCACATTTTAAAAGCATTTCACTTTTACCATGAAATTTTCCTGGCATTCCACACACATGGGAAATAATACGTCCAGCCGTTGGCAACTCTGTAAGATACGACATCTCTATTCAAAATTCATTGTACAGACATTCTACTCTACCTGCGTTTCTGGGCAAAAGAATGCTCAGAGGACATCTTCACGTTCGTGACCCACTTCCCAGACAGTATTTATCGTTTTACAGTGTTGTACTGGGACCGACAGAAAGGTCATTCTGGTCTTCTTTACCCATACGTTGTAATGGGGGTCCACGTTTATTCGTTGGAAGACAATTCGTTGTACAACAGTTCGGTGTACAAGACAATTTGGTGAAAGACAATTGGTGGCTACAACAATTCGGATTTCCCTTCACCCAAATAATAATAAAATAACTGTTCATATTTATTAGATAATATTTGGAATAATATTTGACAATATCTGGTCTCGATCGGATTACAGATTAATCAAGCAAAGACAGCTCAAATGTCTTTTACCTGGAAGAAGTCAAGCAATGATATCAATGTCACCATCAAAGGATCACCCATTCAAAAAGTTAAAGCGCTCAAGTATCTCGGGTTAGTATAGGATGAGGGGGCTGACATTTCAGGCTCACCTCCTGAACACAAACACAAAAATGTACTCTGCTATGTGGACAATCCTCCAGGAACTAACGGGGATTCATGATGCTGTATTGGTAAAGAAATACGTTCTTCGATGTCTCTATCCCATACCTCTTTATGTAGCAACTATTTGGTCCTCTGCCCCCACAATACACTTCAACGTTCCTCAGCCTGGAAAACTGGCTCCTGAAATGGCTCAACTGGAGGACTGGCAACCAATACATTATTCCTAGGGCCCAACTCTACATTAATCTCGAAGTCACCCCTATGGTTATGCAAGCTAACCTTCTTGCATTGGCAAGACTAATTACAGGACGACTTGACGCCCATGATGTCATTGACTTGATAAAAACTCCCCGAACCTAGCTAATTGGTGTCCAGGGAGTGGCTCTTGAGCAGAGCAATAAACAGATCTAATAAATAAAACGTTTTCGGACTTTATTAGGGTCTTCAATGTTTTTTCTAATAGGAATTTTAAAATATATATATTTTTCAAATATTTTTAAAAATTAATTATTTTTAATTAAAAAAATTAAATTAAATTTTCTAATTTCTAAAAAAAATAGAAAATTAACTTCACAATTATTATTTTGAAAATTTATTTTAAAAAAATAAAATTTCCAATTTCATCACATATTAATACAATATATGTGATCAAATATTTATTTTCATTTAAATTTATACAAATTTAAAAATTAAATTAAATTTTAAAAAATAATAAATATTTTTTAATTAAATATTTAATTTAATTAGAAAAATTAATTTTCTGATTTTTATAAAATTTAATTTAATTTAATTTAAGAAAAGATTAACGTAATTTTATTATTAAAAATATTAAATACATTAAATTTTTTAAAAATAATATAAAAAAAGGGAAATTGTTTTTAGATAAATTCTAGTTTCAATACCGGCGCATAGGAGACGACAGAAACCTATTAACGAAAGACAAACTAAACCTTAGAGTTGTTAATGAAATCGTTGGTTGATGTTGGCAAGCGTTACTGAATTCGAGATGGCAAGAAGGATTGAAAAAAAAAAGCGTTAAAGTTTGCTCGGTTAGTTTATTTCACTTGAGTGTCAGCAGCGTACCACCCACATATGAAAGAAAAAACTTTAACCCCTTTTAAGAGAAAATAAAGCGAAGTAAATAATTCTTCAAAGCAATGCACTGATGAAAGACCAACTTCGTAATTAATAAACGAAACAAAATTCTCTTTTTGCTCAAAGACCAAGAAAATAATCTCGAAAGAAGTAAACTTATTAAAAAGGATCATAAAAGGGATTTTTCCCATTTTTATTTTGCCTTCTATTCTTAGCATCGCTTCGAAGAAGTTTTGTTCTTATGAAAGATCAAGGGGGCACTTGTTTCTTAAGTAAACATTTCAAGTAATCCTGTCTTGTACCGCTGCTAACAATAGCATCACAAAACAAAAACTTATTAAAGCCATCTCGGTTTTCTGGGCTTTCTCTCAGCTCTTATCTTTTCGTTTGTTTCTAAGCATCACGGACTATTCACTCTCTGTCTGTCTTTTCATCTTTGCTGTGTCTAGACAAAGCCCTCCAATGAGCAGAGCCTTCCAAATGAATATCGTTAGCATAGCTTTCTATTTTAGAAAGCTCCATGTAGATACAGAATACTAATAACTCCTCGCTATCTTCGTTCTCCCATCAGCGGGGCCAATTGGTTCTGCTTCTCGGTGCGTTTATTAACGCTTTTATTATACGTACCATCCTCAACCTCCATTTCGTAATTAGATTAGATGTATACTTAGGCTGAAAAACGTTAACGATATGTATCACAGCCTTTCTAGGCTTTTCAGCATGTTCCAATTGCTGGAGGCGTTTCTTTGCTCAAAAGATTATACTTGCCACTTTATAGTTTAAAAATATCTCAGTCGATAGAAATCGTCTGTTTGAGAGACCTTTCTACAATCCAAGGAACAGCTAAAAGTCGCACGGTGCTAGATCTGCACTCTAGGGAGGATGTAATAAACTTCTGGTGTCTTTTCTTCCACAGAAAATTGGAAAGAGCGCTACACATGCAATTTTGTGGTGGAGAATGTCCATTAGTTGTTTTTCTGGTTGTTTTCAGGGTGTAAAATGTTACCATATATCCATGTTTTTCCTAGCCTGATGCAACCGAGGGTCGAATACGGAAGTGCCATCTCATACGCGTCTGCGTGGACAGTGGTCCAAGTTTAGAATAAATTATTACACTTCTCGACAAAATTAAAAAGATAAAATGTTTTTCATGAATATTTTATTCTGAACAGTGTCATCGAAGGAGAATATTTGATATAATAGGCATTCTGGCATGCAAATTCTGAGTATCTAATAGAAATCGATCTACCACCTTACAGAACCGTACATTATGCAAATTATTCATGCCTGTAAAAACACGGGTTCCGACTATATCACTTCATTCCCGTTTTTTTTTTGGCTTGCTCAGTGAAATGGCCACGTCTCCAGTACTCAGAATGACAAGTCATCGTCGTTTAGATGATTCTTTAAGATGGTGGACTGTTGGACGACTTGAAGCTGGGAATCGCAAGCTGAGGTGGCACGTTGGCTTAATGTGTCATGAAGTCGTCTCGGGACTATGGAAACAGTTTAAGGAGACAGGAACCATTACAAGAAGAGCTGATCAACCAGAACAGACCGCTGTCTGATTCTAACAGCAAGACGGAACCCTACAATATCCCCTCATCAACTGTCTCCTGAGGTTACTGCGGCCACAGGTGACGGAACCCTACGATATCCCCTCATCAACTGTCTCCTGAGGTTACTGCGGCCACAGGTGAAAACATTTCCAAACGGACTGTGCCAAGAAGGCTCAATTCAAATGGAATCTACGCAAGGAAGCCAGTGGTTTTATCTCATTAACCCCAAAGCACTGCAGAGCTCGAAACTGGTGCCGAACATGTGACTAGGGGCCCTGGAAAATTGGGTACAATTTTGTTCTCTGATGAGTGCTGTTTTAGCCTACAAATAGATTCTAGACATTATTTCATCTGGAGACAACAAGGAATGCGGTACGGTCCCTCGAACATCACAGAAAGGGACACTTACGGTTGAGGCAGTGTTCTCGTGTAGGGAGGAATAATGATCAACTGCCTTACCTCTCTTCATATTTTTGATAGGGGTACCGTAACTGATCAGAGATACCGAGAACAGATCCTCGAACCCTATGTGCGACTTTTTAGGGATTGCGGTTGCCTGAGATTTTCTTTTCATGCACGACAACTATACTCACATAGAGCCAAGTGGTGGAGGAATATCTTAAAACTAAAGATATCCAAGGACTTCCGTAACCAGCACGATCACCAGAATGAAATCCAATCAAACATGTGTGGAGACCCCTTGGGTGTCGCATTGCACGCCGATCTCTAATTCCTCGGTCATTTGGTGAGCTAAGGTGGAAGAATGGGATTTGTTGCCACAAAATCGTATAGACACCCTTTTATTGAGCATAGTTCACCGTTGTCAGGCCCGTTTAATCGTTGGAGGGGATCATGAGCCTTACTGATGTCACGTGACCATATTTTCGATCATCTTGGTTGTTTAATTTAGACCAAATCGATACATACCGGTACATTCTTTAACCATTTCAAAATCGGTAATTGGGTTGGTTTCATCCAAAGAGATCAAGATGCATTTTTAATATGGATAATAAATTTCTTACAGTAGTCGAAAAGATATGCATGCTGATGAAATACAACGTTACTTTAGGAAAACTCTTAGCAAAAATGAAAAGGTGCTTTAATAAATTTATCTATTATATCTAAGAAATTTATAAAAACATTTTAAAATTAAATAAAATATTTCAGTTTTAAAACTTTTAAACGAATAATTCTAAATAATCGATTAACTCTGAAAGATTTTATTTCTGTTTTTACCTGTTTAAGTTTTCGAAGCCTCTTTGCTAAATAATTGATATAAAATTATCAGAATGCATATACCCTTTAACGGCCTCCTTATTCTTAGGGGTCTTTATTAACATCGTAAGAGTGTATTAGGCACCAAAAAACTAAGGCTATGAGGCATCAGCATATTGTATTTGTAAATCGTATGTATTCTGTACTTGATTTTACTGTTTGCTGGATGCTCTTTAGTTAGCTGGATGAAAAACCCCATTTTCAGTGAGGAAAAGAAACCATCCAACCATAGCCTGAGATTAAAGCCCAGGAACATCTTTCCGGATTCGAACCAGACATTTTCACCTTGTCTCGGGAGGACGGTGACTATATCCATTCTGCTAACACCGACTACTTTTTTCTTTTCTTTTTTCCTCTGTCTGGACTGTCGTGTCTTGTATCCAATGACCTACACACACTGGTAGCAGGAAATGACACACCCAATTTATTATTTTATAAACTAAGTTATTGGAATGTATTCAAGCTCCAAAAATGGCACATTACCCCGTCTGCCAAGGCCTCTCTAATAGAGTTTGTAGCTGCACTGAATTCTTTACGCGTCTACACTCATTTCCTGTTTCAAGCGTACTTGCTTCCTTAAGACGCGAATAGGGGAAAACCTACATAAATACAAAAAGTATTAAAGACATTCTCTAAACGGAAAAGAATTAGCCTAATTGCTTAAACATGGTGTGTTGTTTGCAGGACACGCTGGATTGTATTGCAGTTGATGTACCAATTATACCATAGAAATAGAAGTAATTTTATTCAGCAATTCTCGTAAGACACTGTTGTATTTCAGTTTCTTGTTGGTGCCCAGAGGATCTCCCTAGAGCAGGAAAAGACAGTGAATTGTTTCTTTTTTACTGAAATTAGAATGAAATTCACAAAGGCTCTTAGATTTTCTTTCTTCATGGCTTTTGTTACTTTGATTAATTGGGATAAAAAGTGCTTATCCTACGAAATTTACTGACCAAAGCATTTTTTGTAATTCTGCAGTGTTCAATAATGTCACGGATTCGCAGAGGAATAAAAAAAAAGAAGAAATATGTAAATAAAAAGCTTTAGTTTTCATTATAACCTGTTTAAACATAGCATGAAAAGATTTGAAGCACTCTATCAATTGTATATCTTGCTAGAGAGCTAAAGGGAGAGCAAAGTATGCATTTTGTTTGTTTATGTGATGCATATCTTTAAATATTAGATAATTTTAAAATTACGTAATTTTATTATATTTTCTTTTTTAAAGGACTTGCTATTAATTTTAATGAGTTAAATTACAATTGTATTTTATTTTATTAATCGAGAAGACATCATACCACTTGGAGAGCCAGAATATCATGGCCGAGCAGTAGAAGGGATGTAAGCAGATGAGCAAAGGAAGCAAAGAGCAATTTACTATTGACTGATGCCGCAGTTATGGTGCAAGCCTACAATAAGCACTGCAACCTGTACACGGCTTACATCAACTACTGCAAGGAGCATTCGACTCCTTGTCCACATAGCTGGCTGATAGAGACACTGAAGGCCTACAAAGTCAACTCGACACTAACACGCTTCCCAGAATCAACCATCGCGAAATGGAGGACCACCATCAAGGTCGAGAACATCACGATCAGATCAGACCGATCCCCATCCGAGAGGATTCTTCCAAGGAGATGCCCTGAGCCCACCATGGTTCTGTCTAACATTCAGCCATGCTCAACAGCAGCAATTATGAATGTATCCTTAAAGAAGGGGGGAAGAACCTGTACATCCTCTCTCACCTGATCAGCACAGATGACATCCATCAAACTATGTAGCAACCGAGAGTCAAGTCCAATAGCTACTCTGGATCGTCTAAAAGTTTAGCACTGATATCAGGATGCAATTTGGTCTGGAAAAATGCAAGACCCATGGATTGCATCAATGAAATCCAGTCGACCAGAACTACCAGCTGAAGACCGGTGAAGAGATTGAAATTATGATAAATGGAGAAAACTACAAATATCTGCAGATGATGCAGGCTCAACAGCTAGAATACAAGGAAATTAAGGCCCGCCTCACTGAGAAATACCATTAGAGACAGAGATGCTTCTGAAATCAAAGCTGAATAGCGGGAACATGATTAGAGCCATAAACACCCATGCAGTATCAGTATTAATGCACTCTTCCGGGATCATAGACTGGACCAACACCGAACTGGACAAGGTTTGATATCGATCAGGATCATGATGACCAAGAGTCGTTAACTCCACCCGAATATCGGACATATAGAGACTGCCCATAGCCCGAAAGAAGGAGGGAGGGATTTGGCAGAACTCATTGAACAACAGATGAAGGCAATTAAGAACCTGACGGATTACTTCTAGGAAAACAGGGCAAATATACCAAGCTCTAAGGAAGATAAACAAACTGCACACACTGCTCAACTTCAACAACGAGTCCACACTCACACAGATAGAAGAAACAAAGACAGAAAGATGGGCGAAGGAGGCACTCTATGGCAAACATCTTATCTATGTCGTCTTGACTCCCATCAAGACGACATAGATAAGATGGCTTACCAGTGGAAAGCTCTTCCCCGAAACTGAAGGATTCATGCAGGTCATCCAAGACAAGATAATTAACACATTGGCTGGTACAGCATAAGCCATAGGCTTTCTTGCACCATGTGGCCATTACTAATACCACTACTAATACTAATACACCAGAAACTACAGGAAATACATCCTCGGAGTGACAGATCACACATGTTGACCATGCCAGCTGGCCTCAGAAACATTCCAACACATCACCACGAGATGCATGGTGATCACCCCAGACGGTGTTCATTCTTAGGTACGACCAGGTAGCCAGGATAATACACCAAAAGGTAGCAAAAAATACCAGTTGATCCAAGAAAGTGTACCGTATTCCAAGTACCGACCTCAGGCCGTACTCGAGACCCTTACTTACAAACTATACTGGAATCACACCAAAATAACGTACAAGACGATTACGCGCAACAGACCATCCATAATCCTCATCGACAAGGAAATGGCTATCTTCCTGATCGACATAGCGATACCTAACGCCAGCAACCCCTTGAAAACATACAAGGAAGAGATCAGGAAGTACACTGACCTAAGACAGGAAGTCAAAAAAATGTGACGCATGGAACAAGTAATAACCATCCCGATCACCTTGTGAACCATTGGCATGGTGCCAAAGAGCCTCCACAAGGACTTAGCAGCAATAGGCCCCCCAGAAATCACTTACATGGAACTCCAGAGAGCCACGATCCTGAACTCCTGTAGGTTAGTTTAAGAGTTCCTCCACCAATAGTAATACTGTAATTATAATAATGGTAACTAGACATAGACAACCACCCAATGCACTTGGTACCACCCGTCACGTGGTGGTACAAAGTGCATTGGGTGGTTTCATCCCATAAGGAGAAAAAGTCATAATAATAATAAATAATATTATTAATACACCAGATATGCACTTTGTGCAGTAGCCATCAAAGGTAAGTCTGGGGGAGGTAGGTTCGATAAAGTGACTCTCCGATTTCTTTTCTTTGCAGAGGAATTCGAATTCGAGTTCATCACACTGGTGGTCTGACGTCGTAGCCACTGGGCTAATTGCGTTCATTATTATTATTATTGTTATTATTATTGTTATTGTTATTATCTGTTAATTCTTCTGATTCCTCTCACTGAAACAGCCAATGAGAGCTTAATACTGGTGAATATATTTGTTTTTATAAGGCGAATATATAAAAAGAATTAAATTTGTGACATTGACTTCAAAGCAAGACTCTCCCATCGAACAGATTTATGCTCTACTTAACGCTACACATTATTTTGTGTCTCCTTGAATTGCTATAGATAATACAAATACAAGAAAATGTCGGTCTCATTTTGGAAAACAAAGTTGTAAATACCTAGCGAAGCTGCTTATATTTATTTGGTGGGAAGCTGTGTTTTGTGGTAGCTGGTTACAAAGTACAGTACACAATTTCCCACGTAATTTAAAAGGACCTTCATATATATTATGAAACGTATAAAGCGAGAAATACGACTGGTTTTTTGTGGTTAACCCAAGCACGAATGGTATTGAAATCTGTAATTTGTGGACTCTTCTGGACTCTCTTTTTTTTGCACGAAGTCCAGAAGTTTTTAAAACATGCTAAAGGCGCCACTTAAGATATAGGAACAATTTTCCGTGGTAAGTCGTCGGATTTGTACAGAGGTAGCAGCTGCTTGAAAGAAAAGTAACGCAGACAAAGCAGAAGGGTAAGTCTAGTTTTTTTTTGGGTTGGGTTAGAAGGTTATTTAGATTGTCATGTCAAACTGGATTGAAATCTTTAGAAATATCGACGATAACGTCTTAAGTTTCTCCGAACTTTTCCCAACTAACATCCCTCCTCTTAGAAATTCTCAAGTTGAATTTTTAATAATATTAAAAAAAAAAAAATTGGAAATACATAATTACAGTCATAAATGAAAGAAAATATATTAAAATGTATTTTGATTCGAATTCTTAATATTGTACGAGGAGTTAATGACCACATCAGTGCTATTTGAACAGACAATTCATCTTCCAGTGGAAAACAGTCGGAGTAATTTATATTGGTTCGCATGTTTCACTACAACGTTCCAGAATTGTCGGGGGTCGTCGCGATAACCCGTGAACAGATGTGTTAGCAACATCTATCAGCAAACATCAGAGAGGAACGCCTACTGATCCACTCATATCCGAAGGCTTATCTGCAGGGCTCTGGACTAATAGCGACATCTCGACCTGCATGACTTAATATTTGCCTGTTATGTTTCAGGAGCAAACGTTGTTCATAACAGTCTGGAACATAATTCGTGCTTTCCCTCACTCTCTGTCCAGCAACTTCATGCTCCGTTGAACGATAATTTTACCCCGGGCTATAGTTAACATCCTTAGAGCACTCAGGAGACTCGATACTCTAGTGTAAATAAATTGTTCCTGTTCGTTGACAAGTTGTAAAAGGGTGTATGGGTTCAGACACTTATTAATAAGCAACAATTTCTATAATTCTAAATGTATCCGCTAGATGGCATTACCAGTTACCCATTTTCTTTCTTTTTATTATTGTTTTTTTTTTTTTCAAAAAAAACCCCAGCATTTTTTCAACTACACAGAGATATCTGTGTACGTTTTATATATATTTTTTCTTGACAACTATTCAGTAGCCTTACTGTTTTATTTGCGTTTTCTTTGGACTCTATAACAACATATTGAAGCCAAGTTTGGAACACACCATTAAGGAAAAACATTTGGTACTTCCTATTCGTTGAAGTTGTCACGCAATTTCAAAACTATCACGCATTGTCACGCCCACGGAGTCTTGTTTTTTTTTTTTTTTTTATGATAGATCCAAAATATTGTGCCAGTAAACAGTTGCTATACTTTTCCTCACAAACAGAAACAAAGAAAATTTTCCATTGAACAAAAACATTTGGTAAATGAAATAATCAATATAGTCGAAGTAAATATGTCACATGCATTGTATGCAATAAATAGCATCAATAACAATTTAAATAAATATTTATCTGATTTTGGAATAAAATATCTTCCTCAATTTATTTGTATTATTATTATTATTTTAATAAGATTGGTTAAAAATTCAAATCCATTTAGAGTAATTCACTATTAAGGACACGAGTTTTGCAATAATTTCCAACTAAATAACTAACCATGGTTTCTCTTTTGAATTTAATAACAATAAGCTTTGTTTATAAGTTTTTTTCAAAAACCATTAAAGTTTATCGTAATATTGATCCTTTCAGCTTCCACTATGAATCCATTGGGTGATCCTATTATAATCCACTTCATCTTTCTGTGACAGTTATGCTGTAGTTCACTAAAGATATCACCCCTAAAGACAATGCACTTCATTTATTTTATTTTATTTTACTTTATTTATTTATTTTTTGGTTTTCTTCAGTATCACGCAATCTGCTTTGTGGCGTGACTCACACACGAAGATAAAAGAACATCGCTTCTAGATGAGCATGACAACAGGCCGGTGTGGCCTACTTCATTTCCTATTGATTATATTCATCTATTTATAACATAGAAAAATAAGTTGGAATACTCAGAATATATCAAATAATCCTTAATTTCTTAAATATTGAAGTTTCAATAATTATAGCAAAATGTAGCATTATCGAAATTCAAATGGAATTAAATAAATTTAAATATAATGCAATTACTGTATATGGTGTTATTTTTTAGTTTTACTATATATAAAACTTAAAAAAATATATTATATTTCCAATTTCAAAATCAGTAAAGTATTTATTAATCTGTATTCAGCAATTAACACTAGTTAAAAATAAATTAAAAAAAAAAAAAAAAAACATTTCGTGTTGGTACTACACGAGCGCCTCCTATATTATCTGAACATAAAGAATATTTTAATAATAATTTAACAAAATAAAACATTAAGCAATCAGTCGTCTAATTTTGTAGTTTAAATTTAAATAAATATAAGTAAATTATTTTAGTAACTTAGGCGTTAAACTTTCTTCTGTTTCTGATAATAAAGAAAAGCATTATTGTGGATTATTTCCTTCTAAGTATTACAGCAATTTTTGTGTAAGTGAGACAGCAGCGCCACCTTCATTATCTGATTGATTAATAATAATTTAATAAAATAAAATATTAAACGCTTGACTGATTACGAGACTCAACTTTTATTTTTGTAGTTGTAATTTAAATTAAGACAATTATTTTAGTAAATTAACAAGTTACGTTAAACTTTCTTCCATTTCTGGTGATTTAGAAAAAGTATTATTGTGAAGAATTTCCTTTTAAATATTACAGAAGTTTCCGGTTATTTCTACAACAGCGCCGCCTATATTATGTGAACTGAAGGAAGTACTTTAATAATAAATTACCAAATAAAATATTAAACTTTTGACTGGAAGCATTGAGATTTTATTTAAGCTGTTTTGTTGGTATAATTTAAATAAACATAACGCGTATATTTTAGTAACTCGTTATTATTATGGAGCATTTCTTCATAAAGAACAAATTGAGAGCATAAAATTTTACAAAGGACATTGAAAAATTTAATTAATATGGGTTCAAAGCAACGAGCCAAATCTGTCAATAAATAATATCCTTATTATATTCCAGTAATGTTTAGATTGCTCGAGTGGTTCCTTTTTCTTTTTTCTGCAAAGAAAGAAATAACACGGACTGTTTGTTGGGTGTTAACACTTGTGTATGAGAATAGAAAATATCTAGTACACAATTCAAAATGGGCTGTCGAGAGAAAAATGCTAGCAGAGCATTTTCAGGCAAAGATGTTCGTTTTCTTCTTTTTTTTTTTTTTTTGTGGAAAATTGATTATTTTAGTATTGTTCGGGTTTAGTCTAAAAACTTTGAATTCGTTGAATTCAAAGTTCTTACGAGAAACAGAAAACTTGAAATCAAAATTGCATAATGACTATTTATTCGCGGGCTTATGCAGCTGGATAATAAAACCAGACCGAGGAAAACAAAAGGGAGTGAGAAGTGGATAAAGAAGAATAAGCCTTAAATGAAAGAAAAAAAAGTTCGCTAATTCAGCAAGCAGCTATAATGAAGATTACAGAATCTTATGCGAAATCATGTTTCTCTTCTCATGTTAATTAATAGTTTTGTTAATAGTTCTACTGAAAGGAAACTGAAGAATTATTATTATTTATTATTTATTTTTTTTATGTGAACTGAGTGGCCAGGTTATTCGGTACACTCTTATCATCTAAGGAATCGACCGCTCAATCAGAAATAGTGTCACGCGTCTGTACTACCAACCTATATAAAGTAGGTGGACAGATACCAGGGGATTTTTATGTGTGTGCACATAAATGCGCACTTCAGAGTGAGAATGAATCAAGTGCGCAATTTATAAAACCTTGAACGAGGTGAGCGATAGGCATGTTGGTATAAATATCACGGATAAATCGTCCTGTGGACGTGTTAACGCAAACAGTGTCTTGAGTGTAAGGAGAATGGTCCACCAAACTTCAGACCAACGGCAGTTCTTTGGCCGGAGACATCTTGTTGATCAGAAAAATTCAGGGAGGATAAAAGAATGAGCAGTTAAACAGATGGACCACAATCGGTCGAATACTAGAATAGTAAACAGTGATGTGTAAATGGGATGTATCGTCGGATCTTGTGACGGATGGGGAATAATAGCAAACGACCTCGGGGTTTCACTTTTATCAGCTAAAAACAAGGTCGTTGTAGGGTTTTGCAGCATTAGTGACTAAGGCCATATTGCTTCATGCATACTGTCTGTAAATTTCTTGTGTTCTGTGGTCAATTTTCTGTTTTGTTGAACGAAAAACCAGAGTTTCCGGGAGAGAAAACCATGCTATCATCACCTGAGACCGACTAATTCAGCCACGTTGTGAAAAAGACAAATAAAAATTCTTACTATTATCGACGGGAGTCAAACTCACTCCTTTTCCACCCGGTGCGGGGAGGACGTCGATCCTACCAACTGTGCTACCCAGTAGGGCCTAAAAAACAAGGAGCTGCAGTACAGCGGGCAGAGAAACACTGATTCTGTACGCATTGCAGGGGAAGTGCCATGATGTAAAGAATGTATTCGTAATACACATCAAGTTCTCTAATGCCGATAAATAAACGTGTAAAGCTGCAACCTACATGAACATTGTTGCTGATCAAGTATATTTTTTTCATGCTCACGATTTATTCATCTGGTAATGGCTACTTCCAGCTGGATAATACACCATAACACAAGGCACTGATCATTCTGGAATGGTTCCAGGACTGCGAGAAAGACTTTACCATACTCAACTGATCAGCTCATTCATTGGACCTATGGGATGATGTTGAACGAGCTGTTCGCTGCAGGGATCCACTACCATTCCATCTGAGGCAACTTCCCGATGCGATTGACTCTGCATGGGTCTGTATCCGTGTGAAACTCCTTTGGTGGCTCATGAAGTGCATGCCCCGACAACTTGAGGCTATTCTGAGGGATAAGAAGGTATTACTCGCTGGAAAGGTCACTGTACCTAATTAACTGGCCATTGAGTATATACTGGCTATTGTTAAAAGGATTGTTTTTTTCCTACTGAAAAAAAAAATCAGCGCAACAAGAAACGTGAGAAAGGTGTTAACGTGTGAATTTTAATGAGTTTCTACTCAACAACATGGAACAAGGGCGTGCTACTCTTGATATAAAAGTTTACATAGTACCATTTGCTGGAAGTGAAAACTAATGAAAAAAAAAAGAACTCCATTGCTTTCTTTTAAAAAAATGATATATTCATATTAAATTTTATGTCAAATCTTTTCACGCCGTAGCATATTTTTTTAAGTGTAAATACAGTATGTATGTAAATAAAGTTCTAAGTAAGACTAAATGCAACTGGGCATAAAATTTTTAAGAGTTATAATTATCTATATAATATAGGTGTAAAAACGCCATAGAAACTCTTAAAGGAAAAAACTACGATAGTAGTGTAAAAGGCATCATTTCAACTGTATCTCATATTGTGCTCATCTCATAAAGTTCTTTTTTTGTCATATTTATGAGCTTTTCTTTCATTTTACGGATTATACGTGCAAGTTTACTTCCTGATCGCCATGACAGCTAGAAGTCTATTGTATTTGACATCACTTATGTGATTAAGTAGTTAATCTCTCAGTGGTTGGTGGTTCGAAATGTCAGGGCATACGTGCCATTTAGACCTTTGAGAGACAGAACTCTTGACAGCTAGCTAACCTAAAAGATCCACAACCATTTACTGAAAAAATTGTTTCTTTTTCGGTAATCAGTAGCTGGTTACCGAAAAGCTGAGACCACCAATTAATGGCATTGATTTCATTGTGCGGTTTCTGATCTGACTGGAACTTGCCTTCTGAAGCCAAGGCATGTTTCTATGTGTTGAATTGAGTATTAGAAAGGACTTGGATTAGCTTGTTGTTAACTACTAGTGTGAAAATTGTAATGTTTTTTTTTTCTTTCGTAAGAGTGATTGATCATTTTGTAAAATATAAATGATGTCAAATTTGCATGAAGATTTGGAAATCTATAAGGGATGATTATCAAATTTTTATTGCCGATACGAATGATGAGAAGAAAAAGGGAAATCTTTATATGTCCAGTCGGCGTTATAAGCTTCTTGAGGCTGAGAGTAAAAGTGAGTCTGTGCAACCAATTAGATTACAAAATTCAAACTAAAAAAGAAACAAAAACCGTACTGCCATAAAGATCTGGTCAGCGAAAAAATCTGAAATATTCATATACTTAAAAATCGCCATTAGTTAAAACAGTTCTGTGAGAGTGTAACGAGACCAATCATTGAAGGAAACTGGCATTCAATCAAACCAAAGACATTGGAGTTTCTTTAGCCAAACTTCACCAAAATCTGGCACCAAAATCAGTAGCTGGTTACCGAAAAATCTGGCAGTAAAATACATATTTTATAATGATCAAATCCGATGGATATTATCATCAGCTACAGCACTATGAAAATAAACAACAACAACCTTTGTAAATAAACATTTTCCAATACAAAAATGAATCGTTCATTAAAGGAACAAAACAAGGGATCCAACATGTAAATTATGTTACATTGGTTTTGGACATGCGAATTTAAAAATCTTAATTAAAACTTAAAACTCAACTCACCATTTTAATGACGTAATAGAAAACATGGATAGATAAATTGAGAAAGAGAGACCGTTTACAGTCGGCCTACAGACATCATGGAACCTTGAAAAATGGAAAGATGGTTTCTAATGAAAGTAAAAATTCGCACTCTGGAACAGGTGATGTGATGCTATTGAAAAAAAAAAAAAACAAAAGCTAATCAAAAAGTCATCAGTAATTGTTTGATTGCAGAATTTTTTTCCATTACTGCTATGACCTCAGTGAGGTTCTTTGGCTTTGAGTTTCTGCCGGCATTCACTAAAGATTGATTAGCGACAAAATAAAGAGAAATCATTGACTTGATTTGTCAATGGTTTCTGGAGGCTATTTGTTAATTTTTCGACAAAAAATTCGCTGTCACTTGGAAAATTTTCAGCTACAAACACCGAAGAATTCTAATTAAAGCGCATTAAACTTTGCTAAATGCTGATGCAAAAGAAATCAATATAGGAATTAAAGCAAACCAGATAAATTAAGATAATTGTAGTAATTAACTTTATTATTATTCAAGTGAGGTAATTATATCAAAGAATTGAACGTCAATAGAATATGAATGAAAGAACTCTACTGCGTTATCAGATTACAATAATTCTCAAGATAAAGGTCGAAAACCTTTTTATAATTAACCAAAAATAAAAAGTGCTGGTCTGCATCCTCCATCTGTTGATAAATTATCTTTGTATTACGTTTATTAAATACACCCTATATATTACAGTAATGCTAATAAAGTACCATTGCCTTCAGAACTCTGCCTGTCTTCTCCCTTTAACGTATATTTAATTAGCATTTAATTATAGCTAAAGAGCTATTATGCAAATGGAAGAGAGAGATAAGAATAAAACTAAGACGCAATTATAGCAATTGATGGACTTTTACAATGGTTAACAGTGAATTTTTACGCAGCTGTAATTCTCTTATTCTTAACAGCAAAAGAATAAAAATGTTTACAAATAAAATAATTAGAAATATCTACTTATAACGCTAATTTACAAACTATTAATAATTTCTAAATTATTTATAGGGAGTTAATAAATTGCTCCCAATTCGTATTCCATACGAATTTCTGTTGAAACTGTTCACTGTCTTCGACGCACCTGTCACTGTGAACTCCATATTATCTCTATTGCTGCGCATCACTTCCAGCGCATACAGAAGCATTAGTACAACTCTCTAAATTTACACCTGTGGGATTTAAAAATAATTAACATGTGTAAATTTAGAGATTTATGAATCTCTAAATTTATAATAGGCGATCATAGATTCGTGTTTAGAGCTGCCTTGGCGTTAAGAAGTAATTTTGCTATTCATCTTTCCACTGAAAGCCAAATTGTTTCAAAATGACAAATTCAGTTCTTTGCGATTTTATCAGGTTAGATTCTTAAATGCGCCTTTCTTATTAAGATTAAGAGTAGTAGAAGAAATTTTTTTGAAAACTTTTAAAAGGAGTACTGAGGCTCTACGATCTCTCGCAGAGCACCCGATTAACAGTTTAAATTGAATTATGTTTAATGGTTTCCAGAAATCTTCTTTGGACAACTCATAACTATCGTTACACTTAAAAGTGCTTCCAGCTCTGTTGGAAAAAAAAAAAAAAAAACGAAAAAACAAAACAAACATTTATTGATCGAGATTTGATGTTACCTCCTTCTATGTTTACTTTTGATTTTTTAAGAACATTGGCCAATGTTTCCAATGAAAGGTCAAACGATCATTCAGAACTTTGCTAATCGATTTTGCTTTCTGCGAAAAGTATTTGGACCCCTTGCCCC